>NC_042623.1:3098568-3398568 GCF_901001135.1 Rhinatrema bivittatum | reverse complement strand
AAATGTGTTTAATTTCTTTGGGCTCAATTTTCAAAGCCTTTTATATACATAACACCACGGTTATATGCACATACATTGTTGTCTTAAAATAGCACAGGATTCAGTTCATATTAAAGTAACCCTCTTTTGCACTGTTGGATAAAATATTTATGATCCAAACTAACAAAAAATAACCTCCCAGCCTAATCACAGCTGTGGAAGGACCTGGCTATTATACATCTCCATCAAGCAACTTTTAGTTTCCCTTTTTCTCAGAGGAAAAAGAAATGATATGCAACCCTTCATCTTATATTTATTAGAGATAAAATTCTACATGACTATGGAACAGTTGATCTATTCCTTCAATCTGCCCTTAGCCTTACTTTTTTTTTCCTCAGCACAGCTTGGGCCATGCCTCGGAAGTCAGTTTGTCTTGCCTGTGGGCTTTTTTACTCCCGTTTTTCGCTGCAGGGTCTTTGCCCTGCTTGCCTGCCGGGTGGGGAAGGTCCCTCCTCGGCTGAGAGGACAAATTTAATCCGGGGATCGACTCCCCCAGGCTTGACCAGGCCGTTTTTGAGCCCCCAGGGCTTATAGAAACATAGAAATGATGGCAGAAGAAGACCAAACGGCCCATCCAGTCTGCCCAGCAAGCTTCACACTTATCTGTTACTCTTGGCCCCCATCAGCAACCCCCTGGTTCCAGTTTCCCTACACCCCCACCATTGATGTAGAGAGCAGCGCTGGAGCTGCATCCAAGTGAAGCATCCAGCTCAATTGGTCAGGGGTAGCAATACTTCACTTCTTTATTTATTTATTTATTTATTTATATTTCTTGAATGCTGTTCTTTTATTTTGTCAGCCACCTCCTTTGAGAACCAGATAGGTCTCATTTTTCTCTTGCTTTTCTTTACTTTTCTAACATATAGATTAGTTGCCTTGGTAATTGCTCTTTTTAGTTTAGGCCACTGTTGTTCCACATCTCTCTCGTTCTCCCAGCCTTCTAGTTCTTCCTCCAGGTACTTCCCCATTTCATCAAAGTCTATGTTTTTGAACTGCAAAACCCGAGTCTTCATGCTACTTCTCTGTATCCTATTTGTGATATGAAACCATACTGTATGATGATGATCACTGGTGCTGAGGTGGGCACCCACCTGGACATTAGAGACGTTATCTCCATTAGTGAGAACTAAGTCGAGTATAGCTCCTTCTCTCGTGGGTTCCATTACCATTTGTTTGAACAGAGCCCCTTGCAGGGCATCCACTATCTCTCTACTACTGTTAGATTCTGCAGAAGGGATTCTCCAGTCTACATCCGGCAGATTAAAATTTCCAACAATCACCACTTCTCCCTTCTTTCCCATCTTTTGTATGTCTTCAACTAGAGCTTTGTCAAGCTCTTCCATTTGATTTGGAGGCCTGTAAACCACTCCAATAGAAACGGAAGTCCCATCATCTTTTTTTAGGACAGCCCATAGTGCTTCTTCTTTGCTCCATCTTCCAAGCAGCTCAGATGCTTGGATATTGTTTCTGACATAAAGAGCAACTCCTCCCCCTTTCCTGTTCCCTCTGTCCTTCCTTAATAAGTTATAGCCCAGTATTGCCGTATCCCAATCATGAGATTCATCTTTAATATCTTCTAATATCATGAGATTCATCTCTAATATCATGAGATTCATCTCTAATATCTTTCATTAACCAGGCATGTAACCAATCAGTGCTTCACTCCTTGATGACAAGCATTCTTATATCACATCATTATTCTTATTGATGTGTAATTGGTCCAATCACAGACCTAATTTAGGGTCTGCTGCCAATCATTTATTGTCCCATTGTAACCAAGAATGAATACTGAAACAACATCCATTTTTCATACATACTAGGTGTCATTAATTATATCATGCTAGGCATCAGTTGCAAAGTTTGATGCAACATTGCACAATCAATCCTTCAAGTCAGCACATAGTCCAGTCCATATTTTGACAATAAGATGTCCAAACAAAATCTAACAGTACATTCACTACTTGAAATAACAGCAACTCAGAATACAACATGCTTGCTGAGCTCTACAAAAATCTAAAATAATATACTTTACTTTTTTATAAGTACTCACTGTGCTTTCCATATAGTCAATCCATTAAATATAGAGACATTTTAGAACTCAGAAAAAGGTATTTTTTAATCAAATCCCATAGTACTTTTATGCGAACTGGCATGAGATGTTCCTGGGGCAGAGTTTGGACTTGTGTACATATATTTTTATACGTGTAGGTTTAACAGCACAAGTGATGTCCTCAGTAGGGCAAGTGTAACTTTGAGCAGGTAGGTATGTACACAAACACTGGCACTCATGAAAATTACGGGTAAAGTCCGTGTGCAAAATGTACCCGCAGACTCTACTCCCTCATGTACATTTCTAAAATTACCTGCCTTAGCTCTAGAAATGGACAGAATCCTCCTGATTTCTTTGTGACAATACAAAAGTTTCAGTATGTTCCTAGGAACAATTCCTCATTGGGTACTGTATAATTGCTTTGATTTGCAAAAGGATTTGAGCTGATTTGAGCTTTGCTAGACTTTTGAGCTTCCAGGTACAGGATGAAAAGTCCTGCTTGTCTTCCTGGTCTGTGCAGGAGCTAATGCTTGCCATCCTTTTATCCAGACAAGCCTGGGTCTGCTAGAACATAAGAAGATAAGAAATTGCCATACTGGGTCAAACCAAGGGTCCATCAAACCCAGCATCCTGTTTACAACAGTAGCCAATCCAAGCTACAAGTACCTGGCAAGTACCCAATCACTTTGCTACTGATGCCAGTAATATCAGTGGCTATTCCTTAAGTTAGCTTGATTAATAGCAGTTAATGGACTTCTCCTCCAAGAAATTATCCAAACTTTTTTTAAACCCAGCTCCACTAACTGCATTAACCACATCCTCTGGCAACAAATTCTAGAGTTGAACTGTGTTTTGAGTGAAAAATAATTTTCTCTCTGATTAGTTTTAAATGTTCTACTTGCTATCTTAATGGAATGCCCCCCTAGTCCTTCTTTTATCCGAAAGAGTAAATAACTGATTCACATTTACCCATTCTAGACCTCTCATGATTTCAAAGATTTCTATTATATCCCCCTTCAGCCATCTCTTCTCCAAGCTGAACAGCCCTAACCTCTTCAGTCTTTCCTCATAGGGGAGCTGTTCCATCCCCTTTATCATTTGGTTGCCCTTCTCTGTATCTTCTCCATCGCAACTATATCTTTATTGAGATGCAGCAACCAGAACTGTACACAGTATTCAAGGTGCGGTCTCACCATGGAGCGATACAGAGGCATTATGACATTTTCTGTTTTATTCACCATTCCCTTCCTAATAATTCCTAACATTCTGTTTGCTTTTTTGACTGCTGCAGCACACTGAGCCGACGATTTCAATGTGTTATCCACGATGACGCCTAGATCTTTTTCCTAGGTGGTAGCTCCTAATATGGAACCTAACATCATGTAACTATAAAAATGGTGCCGGCCATCCAGTGCTCCTACCATGTGACAGGGGCCGGCCAATGGCACGGATACCCTGTCACATGGTAAGGGCAAAGGGCCATCGGCGCCATTTTTATTAGTGGCAGCCGATGGCCCGAGTGCAAGAGAACGCTCCCGGGACCCCTGCTGGACCACCAGGTAATTTTAAAACGTTTTTGGGGGGGGTCGGGAGGGTGGTAGAGGCTAAGGGAGTGGTTTTAAAGGGTCAGGATGAGTTTTTAGGTTGTGTCCTAACTCCCGTTAGTGTGCACTAACCCGATTAAAGATTTTTTCACTATAAATCAGTGGAATTTCTATTGTATCGCACTCTTTAACGATTAATGATGATTTAAAAAATATCGGACAATATTTTAAATCGTCAAAAAACGATTCACATCCCTAACTGACACTTCAAAGGAGTATTGGAGCAAAGCAAGCAGGGAAGTCAGTGGGATCTCACCTCAGTGGTGGTGTTTGGTAAACCCCGCTGGTACATGAATCCACTGAGATCCTCTGCCTCTTCTACAAAAACCACCACTTAAGAATAACTTCCCCTTTATCAGCTCCACTTACTCCGAGCCTAACTATTGAGACCTGTCACTTATAGTTCCCCATGCCACGCTCTAACCACTAGCAATAAGGCCTGTCACTTTCAGCAATGGACGGCTGGCGCCATTTTAGAAAATGACGCGGGCCATCCATTGCTCCTTCCATGTGACAGGGGCCAACCACTGGCACTGGTAGGCCCTGTCACATGGTAAGGGCAAAGGGCCACCGGCACAATTTTGTTTACTGGCTGCTGACGGCCCGAGAGCGGGTGATCGCTCCTGGGACCCTTGCTGGACCACCATGGATTTTAGGCAAGTTTGGGGGGGTGTCCAGAGGGTGGGAGGGTTGTAAATAACTAAACTTTAAGGGTTGGATGGGTTTGTTTTTTAAATAAAGGTGCCCCTCCCGCACTAACCCAAATAACGAATTTTCCCCGAAGTTCAGGGAAAATCCGTTTCAGGATTCGGGTCCTGCGACCCCTGTCGAATTGGACTTATTCTTTGAAATATTCCAATCCGGCAAAAGCGATTGCACATCCCTACTAGCTGTGATGTGTGTGACACAAACCTATCGTACTGGACTGATGGATCATCCTGGTGCAGCCATACTTAGTCAGGAAAAGCCATCCCCCTCTCTCTGCTGCAGTGGAATGACTGGCATCTCCCGTGCCGCTCATCTTACACCTTCAGATCCCTGTGCCGCTCAGCCGTGCTGCCACGCGCAGATTTCACAGCTTTATACTCATAACTTCCTCCTGCCTGTATCTTCCTGGCACACTCCCGCTCTTACACTTTGCACGCTTCTTGCCAATCTGGGCTGCTGCTGTGCACCTCTCCCATGCATCTGAATTCTTTTTCTTGATACCACTCTTTCTGATTCTTTGTCCCTTTATCTGTCCCTTGGGATTTTTTGTGCTACATTGTCTGCTTCATTCCCCCTTCATGGTGCCTTAGGGTCCTGATGCCACTTTTAGTGCCACTTTTAGTGCCACTTTGCCTCTCGTGCTGCCATCAGCTGCTCATGGCCCCATAGCTGGGCGGGCGTCCTCTTTCTGAACCTTGAGGTGCTCTTCCTCCTCTCACTGCTTCTTTGCATCACTCACATTGCATTAGAGACCTCCTGCCAATCCTGTAAGCCTCGTTTCCCCTTTGCAGAGCCTTCTGCTACTTTATGCCACTTTCTCAATGTCACTTGGCCATTTTCTAAAGTACTGTGCGACTCTTCCCCCCTTTTGATGATTTCTTCTCCCAAATTTCATTAAAATTGATTTAAAAAATTCACTATTCTAGAGCCTATTCTATACTGTAATACTTTCTGCCATATGTTTTAATGAAAAATGAATGAAATGAATAAACAAAATGGGTTTTTTTTCGCTTTGAAACTAAGGAAACAAATATGGGTCCGAACAAAATGAATGGCCGAAGTGAAATGAATGTTTTTGGCCTGTACATCCCCACCCGTGCTGTTCTGCATCTGCTCTTACAACATGATAGCTGGAATCTCCTATCAGTGTCGCTGATAAATTAAACTTCACTGCAATTTGTGCTGAGGACTATGAACTAGGAGAACAGATTTTGAGTCCATCTAACGTTGCTCTGCAACGTATGCAGATGATAATGCAGACTGGATAAGAAGAATTGGATTATCTCGTGTTTTCTCCACAGGAATAAATTTATTTTGTGATCAATGGAATCTTTTAAACTAGGAGTTTCCACGGAGATGTTTGCACAGGTTGACAATAGCTGAAATGGCACAGAAACAATTCAATCAGTTTGGTGTCATTTTGAAGTTTAATAGATTTAGAAAGAGCTTTTGTAATGTACCCTTTGTGGCCCGGACAGTACTTTTCAATTTGTGATCATTTCCACAACTGCAGGATGAATAGTGGGAAGTCTGCCTGCATTGAGCTGTGCAGTAGAGGTTGCCTTTTACTATCAGATTTTAAGTTTAGACTTAGTGCAAGGAAACTGCACCATCAGTAAATCTGTCTATTGATTTATTGATCATGCTGTTTCATTACTGTTTCAGAGAAATTTGAATTTTCTAAGGAGGAGCCAGGCAGTGCGTGTTGGTCCTGAGCAGGGATGGCTATAGAGTCCTCTAACATGAAAAGGTCAGACCTTTGTCTGTTTGGTAATATATTTTATTTTTGTAGAGAGCTAATAATTTTATTTTTGTCCATGCAGTAAGTTGAGGGTATAGCTATATTTGGGGATGAATATCCAGGAAAGTTGTGCAACTACCCCACTAACTCCAGCTCCTACGTGACCAGCAGCATTTGCTCAGTCAGAGGCATCTGTTTGAAGATTTAGTTTTTCAGAGAGACTAAACCAGCTTCAGACCGCTGCATTATTGCCTAGCACTCATGACACTTACTCTTTCTGGAGGTATTTTAGTGCTTTTCAGGCATGAGCATTCAAATATGTCTAGGCATTCAGGAATTTTAGACGTGTCCTTGGTAAAAGGGAAAAGCTGCTCCTGTTCCCACAGTTATCCTGAATTACTACTCCTGGTTTCTGCTCAGCAGCTCCGTCTCCGTCTCCAGCCTTCCCTGAGGCTGAATCTGCACTCTCAGCCTCAGAGAAGGCTTGGTTTGTCTCTTCTTTTGTAAATTCTATGAAGCCAGTGTGGCAGACACACTCATGTTCCTTAGATCAATGAATAAATGCTGAACAGAAACAGTCCAGGTAGTGACATCATTGGGCGGCCTGCAGATTACACCCTCTGATGTCCATATTCAGTCACTGGCCGGATTGCAAAGTTAGCCGGATAAACGTATCTGGCCAGTTTTGGAGGAATACTCAGTGGTGCTGCTGTCTTATTGATAGCCGGATAACTTTATCCGGCTAACTTTAGGACTGCTCTATGTCATGACCAGAGTTCACTGGATATGTTAACCCGCTGACTCTGAATATCAGCGTTAGGTGTTACATATCCAGCCAGCGGCGGATTCCCGAGGAAGACCGGCCCGGGGATTCGCCGCCCAGGCCGGCCCAGGACGCATCACGTGGTCTGCCGAGCGCGGCTCCGTCACGGCCGCGCTCGGCAGACCATGTGCTGGAGCGACCGGCCCACCGGGGATGCACGATCCCCCGATAGGCCAATCCGCCCCTGTATCCAGCTAACCCAACTCCTCCTAGACATGCCTCTGGAATGCCTCTACAATATCTGGCTATATTTTACCTGAATAATGAGATATATGTGGCTACATTTTAGCCGGATAAGTGCTCAAACTATTCAGACGTCAGCCTTTAGTTTGGCTACACGCCTCTGAATATGGACTTCTGTGCAGCTATCCACAACCCATGGTGCACAATAACATTTCTGTTTACACATCGGCCCTGCATTCTGTTTCTGGTTGACATTTTCAACACTGAGCCAACCAGAAATTAAGTCTCAGTGTATTTATCCTCAAGATTTGTTGGTGTATATCAACTAAATTTGAAAAATGAAACCTGTTAAACTTCACTGAAAAGAAACAGCCAGTTTTGCAATCTTTCCTGCTGTGCATGTGGCATCTCTCTGGCGGGGCAAACAATCCTTACATTCCCAGAAGAGTTTTGTTTGCATGAATTAGCTTTAAGCTGGCTCCGTGTGAAGGACACAGTACGTACTCTGGGTTTCCATTTCACCCACACTGCCGCAGCAGCAGCAGCAGGTCAGTCTAATCATGCCAGGAAGCAGCACAGACACAGCATAGCAGGAGCCCTCCCGATTCAGAGAACTGAGTCTGACAAGCTGCCCTCACCGGCCACAGAGAGCCAAGACCCAAGTCAGCTTACTCTCAGGAAGGTGATGTCTGATGGACCCGTCAAGCTGGAAGGAGGTGAGCAGCAAACTCCCTTCCCTCTTAAGACAAATAACAAACACCTCTTCCTATATCCACCATGGCACTTTCTGCTTTGACTTCACATGCTTAACAGTTTTTATATTATATCGTATTTGTTTGCACTGTGTTTGTAAGTCAAATTACAGCAGTAACGCTGAGACCGTTGTTTCCCTGGGTAGAGCTGGTATTCTGTTAAACATTTGGGGTCAATTGTTAAAAATTCAGTTGAGATCTGCGCTTGTAAAATAAGGTGTTACAGGTGTGGTTTGCCAACTAGGCTTAAATGAATTTTTAGCTGCTTAAAGCTATGCCTGTAAGTCCTACATAAATATGAAATCAGTTACCCTCAGACTTTATGTGCTTACTTTTGCATTGAAAATTAACCCACTAAAACAATCCACAAGAACTTACACCTGCTAATTTGTGCAGGTAGTTTTTACACTTTTAAAAATACAAAAGTACATGGGGTGAATTTTCAAAACATTACGTGCCTAAAAATGAGCAGTTGTACACATAAATAGCATCTGATTGTGCGTATGTTGCGGAATAGAGATGTGCATGTTTTATGTGCGGGTTATAAAATACTAGCATAGATCTGATCATATACGCATGTGTATGTGCCGCCACACACATTTGTTAGAAAGTTATCCTAAATGTGTGTAAATACTAGTCCCTCCCTATCCCAGTCCCTAGAAATGCGTCTTCCTCGTGCATGTAAAGTTGCATACATTCAGATCCTACATACATAAGTTCACCAGTTGGACCAATTTTGTAAAGGTCATTTCCACAATTAAAGTATTGTGCAGGGTCTAAAAATTTTGGTTTGTTAATTCGTTTTGTAAGCCACAGTCATTTGTCAGGTTTGTCTGAAACAAAAAAATATTCAATTTTTGGTTCATTCATTTTTTCGTTTTACATTCAAGTCATATGGGAAGTCCTCATTGACTTTAATGCAAAAGAGAAAACAGACAGAGATGCTAAGCCAAAGGCCAAGCCCAGCACCAGGGCCCAGCCTGAGGCCGGGTTCTATCATCGACTCCTGGGCCTGGGACCAGCACTAGATCCAACATTGACACCTGGCATTGGGCCTGGGTTTAGGCCTAGTCCCAACACAGAACCTGGCCTGAGGCCAGGTTCTGTCTCCAAGGTGCAGGCCTAGGCCATTTATCAAAGCCAGGTTCAGTTCAAGGCCAGGTCTCGTTGCCAAGGCCTGGGTCTGGGCCTAGGCCTAGGCTTGATGCCGGGGCCCAGCTAACGCCGGGAAACAGACCTGTGATGTAGGCCTGGAAGCCCAACAGCAAGCCCTCTAGCAAATTGTTTCTTGACTTGACAATTAAAAATGATGTTTTCTACCAGCAGGGTGTGCCGCAATGACATTACTATGATGTCTTCCTCCAGAATGGATGGTTCCATTTTGTTACAAGGTCATTTGGCTTAGGCCCTTGCCCAGGCCTCAGTGATAGGACCTGGCCTCTGCCAGGCACTGGTGTCAGACCCTGATCTAGGCCTGTCCTTGGTGACCAAAACCTAGCCTTGTTTATGTGACCCAGCCATGACCTTGACTGTGACCAGGCCGGAGGACATTTTGCTTTTAATGCACAAATACAAAAATGCACAAACATTTTCAGGCATTTTTGTCTGAGGTTAGTCTTCAATTCATATCATTTCTACATCATTTGTTGTGTTTTGCCTGTTCGTTCAGAATGAATGCATGTGCCTACTGTTTTACCCATATAAATTACTCTCAATGGGCCTACATTTGGCCATTTAAAAAAATAGACATTCTGGGGTTTATTTATTTAAACATTTGTATATACTACTTATAATAGTGTTTCATGGATGTGTTATTCATTTATGAACATACATTTTATTTCCAAAAAATATGCTCATAACCAGCCGATAACTTGCAAAACCTGTGCAGTTCTTTGGAAACAATAGCATTATATGTGTACATTTGACTGTAGCAACCCAGTATTCAAACATAGGGGGTCATTTTTCAAATCGTGATGGGCCATTATCGAAATCTGGAAATTCAAATTAGGAAAAGAGGAAGAGTCTAGGCGGGGTTTAGGCAGGGTAAAGGAAATTTAGGGGCCTGTAACACTGCGGGCAATAATGTATTGCACATTAGCACTCTCATTAGTGCCGGAAATATCTACAGCTATTTCATTGGTGCTATGGGGGCGATAATGTGAACGTGGCCACAACCACGGCGGGCAAAAACGTACCGCTGAGATGCGACTGCCTGCTCACTATCACCCCCGCCCTTTTTTTTCCCCACAGGCTAAATGATAAATCTAGGCCATAATTTATGTAGATTCCTTGTGTTTGAATATTGGTTTGTTTTATGCATACTTCAAAGAATTATAAAGCAGTTTCTGGGGAACTGGGGGAATTCATAATCTTTTTTCAAAGTTATTTTACTTGTGAAAATCTGTTTTATTTATTTATTTTTATTTATTTATATGCTTTTGAACTATACCGACATTCATAGGACATATCATGCCGGTTTACAATCAACATTGAAGTACTGAGCAAGAAAGTTACAAAAAACAGGGAGGGGAAGAGGGAGCAGGAATGAAAGGAGGAGAAGAAGGGGGCAAGGAGATAGCAGGCACGCAATAAGCGGGAAGGATAGAGTTAGTCATCAGTAAAGGGAGAGAGAAAAAATAGGAACTGTTTTAACAACTGAGATATGATAACAATTTACATATTTACACAATCGACATTTCCATGGGGTGCAAGACAAAGTTAGCAGTTGAAGGGGTGGCAGAAGATGGGTTTAGGTCTGATTGGATTCAGGGTAGGCTTGCAAGAAGAGCCAAGTTTTGATGCCTTTTTTGAATTTAGGTAAAGAGGGCTCAAGTCGAAGAGACTTGGGGAGGGAGTTCCATAGGGAGGGGCCAGCGATGGTAAAAGCTCTGTCTCTAGTAGTGGAGAGGTGTGCGATTCTGAGGGGAGGGACGTGTAGAGTGCCTATCATGGTGTTTCTGGAAGGGTGATTTGAAGTGCGGAAACGAGGTGTTTCCTTGAGCCATTCGGGGTTGTTTTTGTAAAGAATGTTATGGAGTATTGTGAGGGTTTTGTATTTTATCCGGAAAGGGATGGGGAGCCAATGCAGATCTTTTAAGATTGGGGAGATGTGATCTCTCTTACGAGTGTCTGTGATGATTCGAGCCATGGAGTTCTGCAGGATTTGAAGTGGTTTAATTGAAGAATAGGGGAGGCCGAGGAGAAGGGAGTTGCAGTAGTCGAGTTTTGATAGGATAGTGGACTGCAAGACCAGGCGAAAGTCTTGAGCGTAGAGCAGGGGTTTGAGTTTTTTGAGTATGTGGAGTTTGTAGAAGCCGACTTTTAATAGGGATTTGATGTGAGGTTGGAAATTAAGGTGTCTATCTATTATAACACCTAGATCTCTTACGGATGGTAGGAGGGGGAGGGTTGTGGAGGGTGTTTTGGGAGTGATCTGTGAGATGAGCTTATAAATCAAAAGAGTTTTCATGGATCAGTTTTGAGCTGTGAAAACATTTAGAAAGGCAGTTGGTTTTCAAAGGCTATAAATTATGAATGCAGTAGACAATCTTCCGTTACACTGAAATGTGCAGATAAAATAATTGATTATCTCTTCCCCAGCATGCCTCCGAGATCCATTCTAAATGACTCCATCTCCAAATGCCAGAGCTGATGCTGGATGAGCTTGGGGCAAACAAAGTGAATGACCAATATTAGATGTGTAAGGAAACAATAGGCCACAAAACTGGAAAAGAATACGCTTCTGGTTTAGCCTGTGCCTGAACTCGAGTATTAATGGGCTCTAAATTTAGCAGCCACTCACTTCTACTTTGAATATTGCCCTGGGAAAGTGCCCACAAACTTTTGAATCCGCTTTTTTGGTGAATACTTTATCCAACAAAAACTGCATACCTAGATTTGGAAATGCAAAGCTGAGCGCTTCGTTTTCTGTACTGAGCTAGCACTGCCCTGGGAATGGAGCCAGCCAAATGCTTCCACCCCATACAGGATGGACCTTTCAGACTATTTACATGGGCAAAATGCTTTTCACCAATTTGAAAAATGCCTTCTCCTATCACACTGGTATCCTAAGGATGTATGAACGTCTTTAAAAGAAGTTTGTGCAACAATTTGATAAACCTGGAACAATTTCTGTTTGAAAGCAGAATCCCTGAAAATGTCTTGTTGGATTTGTACAAAATCTGCTGTGGCTTTCTCAACTCAGCAGTTCTGCATTAAACTTCCACTAGGCTTAGGAGAAAAACTGACAGATTTTTCCACTGGATCTTAGGGGAATCCATGTTTTGTTGAACTCAAACTTGACTGAAAACCTTTTGGTTCAGGTTTAACATAGAATATTTAACACACTCCTGTTTTGCTCTATGAGTAGTTCTATCTTTCTCAGCATACACTTGTCCTTCACATTCCTCCTGTGCTGGTCTACCACCTTACTTTTCTAAGGACTCCCTAATGACAAATGATTACAGTGAAGGGAAGAGGAGAACCTAAGGGATCCATTTTGAGCTGCCAGTCAGCTAGCAAAATTAGTTGGAATCTAGAGGTGATCATATGTGATGATCTTAAAATGGCCAAACAGATGGATACAGCAATTCAAAAGCCAGAATGATGCTGGGCTGCATAGGTAGAGGAATATGCAGCAGCAAAAAAAAAAAAGGTGATATTGCCCCTGTATAAGTCTTTGGTGAGACCTCATGTGTGGAATACTGTGTATGCTTCTGGACACCATACCGTCAAAAGGATATAAACAGGATGGAGTCAGTCCAGAGAGTGGCTATTAAAATGGTCAGTGGTCTTCACTGAAAAATATAAATATATATGGAGAGACTTAAAGATGTTAACATGAATGCCCTAGAGGAAAGGTCAGATAGGGGAGATATGATAGACATTTAAATACCGCCATGGTTTCCATGCACAGGAGGTGATTCTATTTCAATGGAAAGGAGGGTCTGGAACAAGGGAGTCATGAGATAGGATGAAAGATGGGGTAGATCAAGAGGAATCTAAAAAAATATTTCTTTATAGAAAGGGTAGTGAATGCATGGAACAACCTCCCTGCGGAGGTGGTGCAGACAAGGACAATATCTGAATTCAAGCACAGGGGATCTGAGTGAATTGAAGCGATTGTAGAGCTAGGCCATCACGTTTCTATTTTTCTGTTCAGGTCATATCAGTGAAAGGCATGGGGATTTGAAAGTGAAATCCCTGTGCTTGTTTTCTGGGCTCATTTAGCCCAGCTAGTTTTCCCATGGGGAAAAGTATGTGCACTATCAACAATATGCCCCAGACAATACTGCAGAAGGTGAGGGATCAGCCCTCACAGAAGACATCAAGTAGGAACTATGAAATATGTTAGGAGTCAGTCGCTTCCAATAAAAGCTCATGAGAGACTTCTTAGGGAATTAAAAAGTTATGGAATAGGGGGCAGTGTCCTATTGTGGATTGCCTATTGGTTAAAAGATAGAAAACAGAGAGTAGGGCTAAATGGTAAATTTTCCCAAGGGAGAAAGGTGAATAATGACTGTCCAGGGATCTGTTCTAGGACCTCTGTTTTTTAAATATATTTAGAAATGACTTGGAAATGGGAACAAGTGAGGTGATCAAATTTGCAGAGGACACTAAATTATTCAAAGTTGTTATCACAAGAGGATTGTGAGAAATTGCAAGAGGACCTTGCAAAACTTGGACACTGAGCAAGCAAATGGAAAATGAAATTTAAAGTCGACAAGTGCAAAGTGATACACTTAGGGAAGAGTAACCCAAATTATAGCTACACAATGCAAGATTCCACATTAGGAGTCACCATTAAAGAAAAGGATCTAGGTGTCATCGTTGAAAATACGTTGAAATATTCTGCTCAATGTGAGGCAGCAGCCAAGAAAGCAAATAGAATGCTCGGGATTATTCGGAAAGGAATGGAGAATAAAACAGAGAATATCCTAATGCCTCTGTATCACTCCATGGTGCGACCATATCTTGAGTATTGTGTGCATCTCAAGAAAGATATAGCAGAATTAGAAAAGGTACAAAGAAGGGCAACAAAATGATAAAGGGAATGGAACAGTTCCCCTATGAAGAAAGACTAAAGAGGTTAGGACTCTTCAGCTTGGAGAAGAGACGGCTGAGGGGGGATATGATAGAGATCTATAAAATAATGAATGGAATGGAACAAGTAAATGCGAATTGGTTTCTTACTCTTTCAAAAAGTACAAAGACCAAGGGACACACAATGAAGTTACTAGATAATACATTTAAAACTAATAAGAGAAAATATTTTTTTACTTAATGCATAATTAGTCTTTAGAATTATTATTTGCCAGATAATGTGGTTAAAGCTATTAGTGTAGCTGAATTTAAAAAAGGTTTGGACAAGTTCCTGGAGGAAAAGTCCATTAACCATTATTAAGGTAGAGTTGCAGAAATCCACTCCTTATTCTTGGGAGAAGCAGCTTGGAATCTCTCTACCCCTTGGGATCCTGCCAGGTTCTTGTGGCCTGATTTGGCCTCTGTTGGAAACAGGATGCTGGGCTTGAAGGACCCTTGGTCTCGCCCAGTATGGAAAGTCTTACGTATGTAAGATGTCCCTATTAAGCCTTTATACTTCATGTCCAGGAACCTTCTGAGACTGGTACTCTTGCGTGGCAAAGATGGAGTGGATGTGTGGAAGGGATTGCTATAGCTTCAGGGAATGGGACTATGGTGCTGTTGTCAATTGCAGGGAATTTTGTATCTGGCATTCAATGATGGTCATTGTCTTGCTTAGTCTACCCAGTGACCAATGCAAGCTTTATGAGACATCAGCATTAACAGCTTATTTAATCAATTCATGAAATTCTTTGGTTTCAATGTGCAGCTCTTACCATACAGCTCTGAGGCCCTGGACTGTCATTCTACCATTGCTGCCCCAGTACTGCAAAGTGTTCATTGAGGAAGGATGCTTGTATGAGATTGATCTGTCAGAATCCTTGCAAAGCATCATAGGAATGAATTGATGGGGCTGGGCCAGGGAACATCAGAGCCTAGTGCTTTTCTCCTTCCTCAGTCTTCAGGCTAGATGCAGACTGAGGGCAAGGGTATGAGTTAGACATCTGCAGTGTGCATGGCACAGCTTCCTGTATGAAGCCATCACCTGCCTGCTTGGGAGGCCCAGTAATATGCATCCTGGGTATCCACGAGTTGAAGAGTCTCTCTGCAAAGTCATTGGATCTAGAAAAGATCCAGAGATGAGTAAGTTGTATCACTGGAGATCATGCATCCCTCATCATTAGACATCTGCAGTGTGCATGGCACAGCTTCCTGTATGAAGCCATCACCTGCCTGCTCTGATTCCTCTTCCTTAATGGCAGCTTGAGATGAAACATATACATAGAAACATAGAAATGATGGCAGAAGAAGACCAAATGGCCCATCCAGTCTACCCAGCAAGCTTCACACATTTTTTTCTCATACTTATCTGTTTCTCTTAGCTCTTTGGTTCTATTTCCCTTCCACCCCCACCATTAATGTAGAGAGCAGTGATGGAGCTGCATCCAAGTGAAATATCAAGCTTGATTAGTTAGGGGTAGTAGGGGAAGTAACCGCCGCAATAAGCAAGCTACACCCATGCTTATTTGTTTTACCCAGACTATGTTATTCAGCCCTTATTGGTTGTTTTTCTTCTCCCCTGCCATTGAAGCAGGGAGCTATGCTGGATATGCGTGAAGTATCAGTTTTTCTTCTCCCCTGCCGTTGAAGCAGAGAGCTATGCTGGATATGCGTGAAGTATCAGTTTTTCTTCTCCCCTGCCGTTGAAGCAGAGAGCTATGCTGGATATGCATTGAAAGTGAAGTATCAGGCTTATTTGGTTTGGGGTAGTAATCGCCGTAACAAGCCAGCTACTCCCCGCTTTGTGAGTGCGAACCCTTTTTTCTTCTCCCCTGCCGTTGAAGCAGAGAGCTATGCTGGATATGCGTGAAGTATCAGTTTTTCTTCTCCCTTGCCGTTGAAGCAGGGAGCTATGCTGGATATGCGTGAAGTTTCAGTTTTTCTTCTCCCCTGCCGTTGAAGCAGAGAGCTATGCTGGATATGCGTGAAGTATCAGTTTTTCTTCTCCCCTGCCATTGATGCCCAGTAATATGTGTCCTGGGTATCCACGAGTTGAAGAGTCTCTCTGCAAAGTCATTGCATCTAGAAAAGATCCAGAGATGAGTAAGTTGTATCACTGGAGATCATGCATCCCTCATCAGAGCAGTAAGTCTCCTCTACTGCAAAGCCCTTAACCTGCTCTTCCCCTGCCCTGCAGTCAATGAAGTCTCCCAAACCCCCAAACCAGTCCAAAGCTCCTTTAGCTACAGAGTTGTAATGTCCTACATGCCAACTAAACACATTGAGGCCTATACATTTTTTTTTTTATTTTTATCATTTTGACAAAACAGAGCAAGACAATTCTTACTATGCGAAAATGAAAATGCAATAATACACATTAAATCTAACAAATATAAATTTCCAGGAAATATACATTAAAAAAAAAAAATCAAACCTGCCATGCACCCGATTGATATCATGCCAACAAAAACTCTCCTCTCTATTCCTACAAGGATCGTCCTTCCCATTTCTAACATTATCAACAAATCCATATTGTCTGGGGTCTTTCCTACGCAACTCAAGCACGCAATAATTAAACCTACTCTCAAAAAACCTGACCTGTATCCCGCAGAACCTGCCAACTATCGTCCAGTCTCGAACCTCCCTTTCTTGTCTAAAATCATAGAGAAAGTCATCAACAAGCAACTCACAGACTTTCTAGACGAAAATAGATTACTCTTCCCATCACAATATGGTTTTCGTAAGAACCATAGCACAGAAACTCTGCTAGTGTCCCTATCAGATTCAATACTCAAAACCCTTGATTCTGGTCATTCCTACTTACTGGCTCTCCTGGATATTTCTTCTGCTTTTGACACTGTCAACCACAATACCCTCCTCTCTCTCCTCTCACAAATTGGCATTGCTGGCACTGCCCTATGCTGGCTCCAATCTTTCCTGAAAGACAGGACATACAGTGTCAAGACGGGCTGCCATGTTTCGAAACCCAGAAATCTATCACAAGGTGTCCCACAAGGATCATCTCTCTCATCTACTCTGTTCAACATATACCTATATCCTCTCTGTCGACTTCTGGCGAAACTGGATCTCCTTCATTTCATATACGCCGATTATGTACAGATCCTCATCCCCATCAACGATTCCCTAGCTAATGCTCTGAAAACTTGGGATACTGCTCTGGCTGAAATAAAAAAGCTACTCACAGAAAACTTCCTAGCAATAAACACTTCCAAGACAGAGCTGCTCATCATCACTCCACACAACAACATCTCCTCTAACACTACTCTACAGGCACCTTCAGACTTTCCCCATTTGCAACAAGTCCACAGCCTTGGCGTTATTATTGACCAGCATTTCTCATTAAAGAAATTCATCACAATCACAATCAAAAATGGTTTCTTCAAGCTACATACTCTAAAAAGAATTAAACCCCTGCTACATCCACATGACTTCTGGACAGTGTTACAAGCTACAATATTGCCGAAACTAGACTACTGTAATGCCTTACTACTAGGTCTCCCTAAAAACACAATACAACCATTACAGATGCTACAAAATGCTGCAGCACACCTACTCACTAATACTCGCCGCCACGAACATATCACACCAGCCCTCATGTTCCTGCACTGGCTTCCTGTAGCATCTAGGATTACATTCAAAGTTCTCACACTCATTCATAAGTCGATCCATAACCCAGAGATGCAATGGTTCTCTGATCACTTTATTTTCCACACATCTAAGAGACCAATAAGAAATATCCACCAAGCTAAACTTGCCCCTTCTTCTCTTAAACACATCAAACACGTTGCCACAAGAGACCGCTCTTTCACCATAGCCGGAACCAACATCTGGAACAAAATGCCCATGGACCTGCGTCTCGAACCATGCCATAAGAAATTCAAACAAAACCTCAAAACCTGGCTATTTGAGCAAGCTTATACGCTATGAACCCCTCTTATTCTGAAATGCCATTTACATTCTCCCTGTCCCTCTAACCCAATCCTCCCCCCTATTTATTTTGCTCTCTACTTTGACTTGCCATTAACTAATGGAATATGACCTGCAACAGTTCAATTGCTTAGTGTTCTTAATTGGTTTCGTTATTCATTTATATTATGTTTTTGTTCTTAATTTGTTCTTATATGATTCTTATTATGTCCACCGTAATTGCATAATGTCTGTAAAGCCTGTTGCTAATTTATTGTTTATTGTAAACCGAGGTGATGTTTTTTACGTGCCGCGGTATATAAAAAATCACTAAATAAAAATAAATAAATACATTTTCCCTTTAAGTCATAGATAGCAAGGGGGGTGAACATTTTTCAAGGAGAAAATAAATAAAAAGCTGCATGTAATAGGCTTAGGGGTAGATTTTCAGAGGTACGCGCGGGCGTACATGTGTGCGCACTACCCATCGCACACACAAGTACGCCCGATTTTACAACATGCGCGCATTATAAAATCAGGGGCTGGTGTAACAAGGGGGTGCACAATTGTGCACCGAGCCCGCGCCAAGCCACACTGCCTTCCCCCGTTTCCTCCCAGGCTGCTCCGAAATCAGAGCGGCTTCGGAGGGAACTTCCCTACCCCTCCACTCCACCTTCCCTTCCCCTACCTCCTCCGCCCTTTCCCCCCTAACTTTTTCTTTTTCTTTTTTTTTTGTTTCAAAACTTACTTCAGCCCTGGGGCTGACTGCCGGCGCGCGAACCCCGGCACAACGGCAAATGGCTGCTGAGTCGGAGGCCTCTGGCCCACCCCGCCCTGCCCCACACCCCCCCATCCCCACCCCGGGACTTAGATGCATCCCGGGGCTTTATGCACGTCACCGGGCCTTTATAAAATAGGCTCGGCGCGCCTAAGGCACTCTACGCTCGTAAATCTACTGGATTTACATGTGTAGAGCTTTTAAAATCTGGCCCTTAATGCATATAGGCTGTCCTTTCAATTATGGATGTGGAATCATCAGAAGAGATTGTTATAACCTTCCTTGTGTTAATAAACGATTTTAACTGCTCGGGGAAAAAGAAAACATAACATTCCCTTTGGGATTTAACAACACACTTGCACGGATATCTTAAAGTAAAAGAGAATCCCATAGAAACTGCCTGAGCTCTCAGAGCGAGAAAATCTCTTCTTCTAGATTGTGTTACTCGAGCGAAGTCAGGGCATATACGGATCAAAGATCCGAAAAAAGGAACTTCTATAGACTTAAAATGTCTTTTCATGACTTTGCTCAAGTCTTTCTCCATTATAAACGATACCATAAGAGTTGCTCGTTCGTAAAACTCAGCCGTGGAGTCCTCCAAGAACTGGGTAGAATTTTCTAGAACCTCTGTACGATTTTGCATAGCAGCTCTATCCTCAGCTGAACCAGGAAGAAAGAACAACTTGCTAATGCAAGGAGCTTTCCCTTCATCAAATTTTAAGATTTCAAGGAAATGCTTTTTTAATGTAATATTAGGAGATTCTCCCACTATCTTAGCAAAGTTTAGGAAACGTAGATTTAAATGTCTTGAATGAGTTTCCAAACTTTACAACCTACGGGAGACACTATTTAGATCTTTTATCAGTTTTGCATTACAGTCCTGAGACCTCTGCAATCCTGTTTCAACTGTGTCCAACCGTGGTTTTCTTTCATTTAGCTGACCTTCATGGGTTTCCATTTTAAGATCAAGATAATCCATGTTATTGTTGTAATCCTGTCGACGTCGCAGGAGCCGCGTCAGTGCTCCGCGACACGGCAGCCAGCGTGAAGTCAGGGGAAGTAATCACCATAGGAGAGCGAGGATCCGGGGGACTTAGAGTAAACTCCCCCAGCCACGTCGATGCTCCTTCACAGACCTTCGCAGCGGGAGCTTCCTCTCCCTGCACAGTTGCCTTCCCGGGTACGTAGGATGTAATTAAGTGCTGCGCTGTTGGAGGGGTAGACACGGAGCTTTCCTTTTATTTTAACAGGCGTTTTCCTTGGTATCTTTTCTGAAGGTAACCAGCGCAGCTTACGGATGACCGGTTCACGCCGCCATCTTGCCCCCTACTTGCTTGAGGCCTATACAATTTAATTTATTATTATTATTTATTATAATTGTTTAATATTACCCTGTGTGCTTGTAATGCAGATTACTCACCAGCTCACAGCCAATAATTGTTGGTGGTTCCTGAGAGGTGGACGGTGATGTCTGGATGCAGCATTTGAGCCACGAAATTTGCTCCACTGGTGTGAAGTGAATGGGATGGCGGCTATGTCACTTCACGTCTTCTTTTACAGAGCCCAGATCTTAGCTGAGTTTCCTTGGAGGCCCAGATTAATATTTTGATAATGATGTTTCACTTGTGCTGACTCCAAAGCTGCTGACCTTGTGCTGGCAAGGATTTCCTTGTGATGCCTGTCAGAAAGCTCACAGAAGCAGCAGGCAATCGTTTCCTTCCTGAAAGCAGTGTCCGGCTCTTTCTCATGCTCTGCCTCCGGGAGGTTTTGTGGAATCCCTTTTCCCATTGCTCCACCCGCTGTGCGATGGCTCTGACCTGGGCCAGATGGATTCCCTCTTCCACCTGCTTTGCCTGTGTGGGACTCCTCTGCTGCCCTGCGACTGTAACGGCTCGGCAGCCAGCGTCGGGATCCACGGGCCTATCCCCATGGGGCTTCTTCAAGGCACCTGCGCTCTAATTAGTGAAGAGGGAAATGCCATTGCAGGAAAACAATTTTTCAAACTCCACTCTGCTCACTTTTCTATTTGAATGGCAAACAGCTTTCGTCAGTGCTTCTCATTTGTTCAAGCTTTACTGAAAAATTCCGTGTTTTAGTTTCTGAGAAATTCCCGTTACAATGCATATTATAAAATAGATTGTTTTATCCCTTGCAGCAAAGTGCCGATTGAAAGAAAATGTAAGGCCACACTTTGGGAATAACAGGGAATTGGATTCAAACAGCAACCAACGAGAGCCCTGACGTTTATGGTCTGGGAAACTGATAAGCATGGGGGTAACCTGCACGGCACAGCAGATACTACCAGAAGCTTGCTGGGCAGACTGGGTGGACAATCTGGTCCTTTTCTGCCGACATTTCTATGTTTCTATCACCAGATATATTTCAATTGATCAATCATATTGACTCCTTAAAAGGTTCAGATTAACTCCTGACCATTTTCTCCCATTTTGTGTTCATGATTCATTTTACATGTATTCATAAAAATTTGCCTTAGTATCTGTAAACCTCATGCACTGATGCTGCTATTCTGCTGGTGCAGGTAATTGTATTACTTATAACTGCATTACATTTGTCATGTGGCAAAACAGTTGACAGTGCACATGGGATGAAGAAAAAGCATTTAAATTTAAATTTCTAAAGATACAGGCAGAAATGTTAAAAGAAATCCAGCAAAAAAAATAACAACATTTAAATAAGCCCAAAAGTGCCACATGAGGTCTGTGCAAATGACAGAATAAATAGTGATTGGTGCTGGGATAAGCAGTAGCAGAGAAGGGGAAGGGCAGTGATTAAATGTGATGGCACAAATTTTAGCTTTGATGAAAGGAGCAAGCCCATAAGCAGATGCCTGGAAGACATAGGCGGATATTGGAAAATGGGGACGGTGCTGAAGCGCCAGAGATCAAGGTGTAGGAAGCTGATGAAGTCAGAAGAGAGAGCAAGAGACAGAAGTGAACGAGCAGAACGGATATTTTAACTTCTGATAACAGCAGCTCTCTGTGAACAATCCAAGATGCACGCTACATAAATAGTGCAAGACTATGTCCTCTCCTCGGAGTCGTCCATGACTCTATATCAGAAGAGCTCGTGAAATGAATGGCAATGACGAGGGGGGAGATTGCACAAGCCCTAGTGAGAGCGGCTTTCTCGCAATGCCTGACTGAATAAGGCTCACCAGAGGAGTCCTTGAGAGAGGGCAATATATCCATATTAAAAGCAAGTGCAGTCAATAGTGCCAATACGGAGGCACTGCTGGAAGAATCAAACCGTGGGCTGCAGATTTATACGTTACCTATTAAGAAAGTTTATTTCTGGATATTATTTTGTTACTTTTTAGAAAGATGTTGGTGGCCTGGTTATTTAATCTGTTTTATAATTATGTGATTGTAATTGTATTAAGAAGTGCATTTGATGCTTTCTGATAAGATGTAACATCATCCACTGAGACTTCAGTTCGTCTCCTGTCCTATGGCGCTTGGGCATTCTGTGAAGGTGACCCTCAAGGTCAAGGAAGGGGGAAAAGGGACGGCCACTACTGGAGCAATCCCTAGAAGCAGAAGAACGGTACTGAGGGAAGTCTCTGAGAAGAGTTACCTCCGGCTCTCAGCCAGCGAGGGAATCAGTGGCAGAGGAAATAAGAGTGATGGACAGCAAAGGACCCTATGGTTCATGTACAATAAATAACGAGGTGTGCATTGCATTCTTTCATCAGGACAGATTTTAATCTGTCCACACCGGGACGAAGACTGCGTTACCTGTTATCTACGGGGTTTGCAGCAATTCTGAAAGCAATAGTTTGCATTTACTTTTTAGTGAGACAGGGGTCATCGACGCCTCCATCTTCCAAAAGGTTCTGAGATTGTGATCTGGCACGATCCCATTGCACTTTGAAGCTTGCTCTGGTAAAAAGCACTGACAATCGCTTGCACCTGCTTTGAGTGCGAGGAGAATTTCACGTCACATTTTAGATTTACATGTTTCTGTTCCCCCAGTAAGGACCCAGGGTTCAATAGCAAACATGCAATATAAATAAATATACAGAAATAGGGAGGTAGTTTTGTTGTTCTTCCCGCATATTGGAGCGGCGCTCTTGGGAGCAGAGCCCGTATATTGTGTCACAGAAAGTAGCCACGCTCATGAGCAGGTGAAATAGAGGGAGAATTTGCAAAGAGAAAAGATGCACAGGCGCTGAAAATAACCCCCCAAATGCCACAGAAATACAACAAAGCTGATTATCCGCTCCCTGTCCCTCCTCTCACAAGAGATTTGTAAAGGCTACGGATGCCCTCCCCGGGACTTTAGAGAAACACCTTTTACCTGCATAAATCACTTTCAGAATTATCCTCCCTGAAGGATCATTAATAGTGTTCTCATTTGCACAGGAATAATCAGAAAGCTGCAGCTAATTAACGCCTAATTCTTAAACTTAAAATGCAGAAAAAATGAATTAATAATTAAGAGGAACGTGATTCTAAAAATGAACCTCACCGCTAGTGCTATTAATAGAAGCAGAGAGAGACGGAAAACCTCACTCTCTGCAAAGTTAGGTACATCCCTAAGGCTGGTGGCCTCTTTAATTCTGGTTCAGAACCCCATAAGCATTTTGGGGTAAATACAGAAGATTTTCATTTTGTCCATTTGTAATCAATAGTTACCTAGATAACTGATTGGGAATATTCACGTTATCAGGGTGTACATAGCCAGATAACTGATCGGGAATATTCACGTTATCAGGGTGTACATAGGCAGATAACGTTGAAGTCTAACCGACTGTGTGTGAACATCACCAGTTAGGTTTCAGAGTGCCCGGATTACTTTAACCTTATCCTGAAGAAGAAATCCCCTCAGAATACCTGAATGGACCGGCTACAGCTATCTGTACCGCTCCTCCGTGATTCTGGGCTAGGGTGGATCACGGCTAGCGGGGATAAGAGGCCAGGGCCCAGGCACGAGCCTTGAGAAAGCGAGCTGTGAGCTACAATTATTTTGTTGAACTGCACAAACAAGCTAAGTTGTTTTGTTTACCATAATTCAGCAATAAAGAAGCTTACAAAGAGTTTTGCCAGAGTCCAGCCTGCAGGCTTTTCCCTGGCTAATCCTGAGAGTTCAGCAGCACACGGTATCCAAAAAATATGGCCAGTTATGTTGCAATCCCAAATTAAAAGTAAACAGTTAGTAGGCCTGCTGGTCTGATACCCTATCTCCCCACCCGAGTGAAACAAATGTTCATCGCGGTCAGATGCACCATTTCCCTGCAAGCCCCTCAATATCTGCACAAAACATAGCAGTTCTGTAGCCCAAAAGACCCTTCTCCCTCCACCCAAATTCTCAAAATATAGTTTTGAGGTAGGCCACTGATGAAGCCCACCTTTGCACCCGGCCTCCATAAACCCTCACTGAACCCTCTCACTCTACCAAGATCCCAATCCCATTAGCACTGGCAGGAGCTCGATTTAATCATCCAGCTCCCGGTGCATGCAGCAGCTTTCACAGCCATCTCCCGGCACAGCCATCTCCTGGCACATCCAGCTCCCGGTGTATCCAGCGGCTTTCACAGCCATCTCCCGGCACATCCAGCTCCCGGTGCATGCAGCGGCTTTCACCGCCAGCTCCCGGCACATCCAGCTCCCGGTGCATGCAGCGGCTTTCACAGCCATCTCCCAGCGCATCCAGCTCCCGGTGCATGCAGCGTCTTTCACCGCCAGCTCCCGGCACATCCAGCTCCCGGTGCATCCAGCGGCTTTCACAGCCATCTCCAGCACATCCAGCTCCCGGTGCATGCAACGGCTTTCACCGCCATCTCCCGTCACATCCGGCTCCCGGTGCATGCAGCGGCTTTCACAGCCATCTCCAGCACATCCAGCTCCCGGTGCATGCAGCGGCTTTCACCGCCATCTCCCGTCACATCCGGCTCCCGGTGCATCCAGCGGCTTTCACAGCCATCTCCAGCACATCCAGCTCCCGGTGCATGCAGCAGCTTTCACAGCCATCTCCCGGCACATCCAGCTCCCGGCACATCCGGCTCCCGGCACGTCCAGCTCTTGGCACATCCGGCTCCCGGTGCATGCAGCAGTTTTCACAGCCATCTCCCGGCACATCCGGCTCCCGGTGCATGCAGCGGCTTTCACAGCCATCTCCCGGCACATCCGGCTCCCGGTGCATGCAGCGGCTTTCACAGCCATCTCCCGGCACATCCAGCTCCCGGCTCCCGGCATGTCCAGCTCTTGGCACATCCGGCTCCCGGTGCATGCAGCAGTTTTCACAGCCATCTCCCGGCACATCCGGCTCCCGGTGCATGCAGCGGCTTTCACAGCCATCTCCCGGCACATCCGGCTCCCGGTGCATGCAGCGGCTTTCACATCCAGCTCCTGGCAGATCCGGCTCCCGGTGCATGCAGCGGCTTTCACAGCCATCTCCCGGCACATCCGGCTCCCGGCACGTCCAGCTCTTGGCACATCCGGCTCCCGGTGCATGCAGCAGTTTTCACAGCCATCTCCCGGCACATCCGGCTCCCGGTGCATGCAGCAGTTTTCACAGCCATCTCCCGGCACATCCGGCTCCCGGTGCATGCAGCGGCTTTCACAGCCATCTCCCGGCACATCCGGCTCCCGGTGCATGCAGCGGCTTTCACAGCCATCTCCCGGCACATCCGGCTCCCGGTGCATCCAGCGGCTTTCACAGCCATCTCCTGGCACATCCAGTCCCTGGCACATCCAGTCCCTGGCACATCCAGCTCCCGGTGCATCCAGCGGCTTTCCCACCCAGCTCCCGGTGCATCCAGCGGCTTTTCCAGGCACCTCCCAGTGCATCCAGCTCCCGCCGCATCCAGCATGGCTCTGACAGCACATCAGGTACCTTATCCTGCCAAAGCCATGCGGCACATGCCAGGTTCTGGATGATTGCACTGAGCTTTCAGCAGTAGTAAGGGAGTTCGGGGGTGGGGAGGGTTCTAGGTAAGGTGTATGGGAGGGGGATTTCGAAGGGACCTACATTAGAATTGTATTTTGTAAATTCAGGGGAGGCTTTTGGGACCTGCTATAATTTTAGCATATTGTAGAGGGCTAGGGGGGGAGGAGAATCTGACTGCAATGGGCAACATGTTCAACTGGCGTAGAAGGAGGAGACCAGGCTGGCAGACCTGCAATATGGGATCTCTATGTTACTAATTAAGGCTGGAGTCATCCAGGAACATCTTTCCCAAAACTTTAACCCTGCTCTTGGCCACATCTGGACTAGGCCAAATAACTTATTCAACTATCTCTGAATATGTGAGTTAGCAGGACAAGCTATTTGGCCAAATTAACGCCATCCTGGAATGCCCCCACCCAGATAAATTGTAGCTGACACTTTTCCCCTGGAAGCTCAAGGTGAGTTACATTCAGGTAGCGAAGGTGTTCCCCTGTCCCCAGTACCTGAGGCAGTGGGATTTGTACCCAAGCTGCTCCTCCTCTCTGTAATGTGATGAAATGTATCTGGATAAGTAAAGATATTTAAAACTTGGCAATTATCCAGGTCACTGAAAGATGTTCATTTTAAAAATGCATTAATACATGGAAAATGCTGTTTTACACTCAGAAATGGACTAATTCCCCTGGAAAGTGAATGCAGACAACTTTATGCGTGCACTAGAAAGGCTTTCCAGCCTCAGTTTGAAAGAATGGACATGTGCACATTTACACCCCCTGCCAAGCACCGATCTCAATGCAGATTTCTGCGTGCACTTTCCATGCAGGGCTCTTATGGAATTACCCTTTAAAGAGGCTGTAAGAATGCTGAAATCCCGCTTACTCTGTGTCAGGAAATGTTTGACTGGGTTCAGCAGTGTGACCATCCCGTCTTACCTTTGCACTTTATTCTGGAATAGTAAAGTGCTTGTTTTGTTGGCACAGTACAGTAAATCTGCAGCAGGTTTCTTATGTTTATCACTGTATTCTGGAATAGCACAGTACAGTGAATCTGCAGCATGTTTCTTATGTTTATCACTGTATTCTGGAATAGCACAGTACAGTGAATCTGCAGCACGTTTCTTATGTTTATCACTGTATTCTGGAACAGTAAAGTGCTTGTTTTGTTGGCACAGTACAGTGAATCTGCAGCACGTTTCTTATGTTTATCACTGTATTCTGGAATAGCACAGTACAGTGAATCTGCAGCACGTTTCTTATGTTTATCCCTGTATTCTGGAATAGCACAGTACAGTGAATCTGCAGCACGTTTCTTATGTTTATCACTGTATTCTGGAATAGCACAGTACAGTGAATCTGCAGCACGTTTCTTATGTTTATCACTGTATTCTGGAACAGTAAAGTGCTTGTTTTGTTGGCACAGTACAGTGAATCTGCAGCACGTTTCTTATGTTTATCACTGTATTCTGGAATAGCAAAGTGTTTTGTTGGCACAGTACAGTGAATCTGCAGCACGTTTCTTATGTTTGTCACTGTATTCTGGAATAGCACAGTACAGTGAATCTGCAGCATGTTTCTTATGTTTATCACTGTATTCTGGAATTGCACAGTACAGTGAATCTGCAGCATTTCTTATGTTTATCACTGTATTCTGGAATAGCACAGTACAGTGAATCTGCAGCACGTTTCTTATGTTTATCACTGTATTCTGGAATAGTAAAGTGCTTGTTTTGTTGGCACAGTACAGTAAATCTGCAGCACGTTTCTTATGTTTATCACTGTGCACAGTACAGTAAATCTGCAGCACATTTCTTATGTTTATCACTGTATTCTGTAAAAGCACAGTACAGTAAATCTGCAGCATGTTTCTTATGTTTATCACTGTATTCTGGAAAAGCACAGTACAGTAAATCTGCAGCACGTTTCTTATGTTTATCACTATATTCTGGAATAGCACAGTACAGTAAATCTGCAGCACGTTTCTTATGTTTATCACTGTATTCTGGAATAGCACAGTACAGTAAATCTGCAGCGCGTTTCTTATGTTTATCACTGTTTTCTGGAATAGCACAGTACAGTAAATCTACAGCACGTTTCTTGTGGCGATGCATCTTGCTATCTGCACTTTCATGCAAAGTTTTTGCTGACACATTTTTTCCTCTGTACAGCAAGGCCTACATCTCACAGAGCTGCAGAATCCTCCGTCTCAACCACCTCATCTGCCAGCAGTTTTGGTAGCGGCTACAGCATGGACAGTGAAGGAAGCAGCACCGTAGGGGACAGTACTCAGTTTCCTGTTCCAAAAATGTAAGGCTCGCTTTGAACATAAAGAGAAAGGATATAGGTTATATTACTTGCACGTGATTACACAGCTTTTCCTTCTGCACGGCATCTGAACACATTTTGCATTAAGTCGCCTGATAATGGTGTCTTATGAGAATCAGGAGAATGTAGACCCAGTTTTGAGATTCTAGCGTGTCCTGTCTGTTATCTGCATTGCTGCAACTTGACAAAATAGCTAAATCCAGCAAGAAGGATCAGAAATTAAGCAAAAGCATTGCACTGTGCGGTCTTCCAACTGATTAATGCTTTATTCACCTTCCTTCTTACCCCTGCTGCAGATTAAACAAATAGCAAATGTGTTTAATCTGCAGCAGGGGCAAGAATTATTCTTAATTATAGTTTACAATCAAAGGACATATTGATAAGATGCAAGCTTGTGAGATGATATGCAAATCTGTGTGGAGACGTTTCTCTGGCCAGAAGAACAAGGAGGATAGCGACGATAGCTGAGATTTTCTTTCCCAGGTCCCTGCTATTATAACAAATTCCGTGCAAACAGAAAAACCTGATGTAACCATGCCATTCGCACCTCCATTTATTTATTTATTTATGCTGCATATTCACAGAAAGCAAAGGTGGCACACAAGGCAAACATCAAATGTACAGTAAAAAACATAAATTGAATGAACATGTGACAAATATACAAACTGATACAGCTCACCAGCCTGAAATGTAAAAAACATTGACAACGGCATAAAAATAAAATCAGACATTCACAAAAGTATAAAATTAAACAGCACAAAATGATTAAAATAATCAAATCACTTTAAAATGAATAATATCTGAAAGATAACATATATAAATCATGCCAAATAGGCACTCTTAGTATCTGGCTAGTCTTTCGCTGCCTGTTCTCATCTTCGTTGTGTCTCGGACTAGGCACTGCCGATTTAGATGATCTTGTGCCACTTTGATGTCTGTAGCCCTCACGTTTTCATGTTGTTTTTGGTGGGACATGCAAGAAAAATAAAGATAAAGAAATGACTAGAGAAATCCTCACATTGAATCGAGGCAATGATTATACCATAACCATCAAGTACTAAAGAGCTCCATTGGCTCTAATGATTCCTCGTCATTCGGTTTAATTTTGGCCCTAATTTAAGAGATATTGTGAATATTCTACATTTTATATGTTCTATTCTTTAAAGGGATTCATTGTGAGCCGACAAAGAAGCCATATAAAAGAATAGCGCCAAACCCATTCGCCAATAAGTCAATCAGTAATGCTGTCACAGAATCATAAAGCGTTGAATGAAATACTTATAAAATGTGAGTTACTTAAAAGCTGAATTAAAAATTCTTTGCATTCCCTACATTCCTTCTATTTTCCTGTTTGGAGGTGAGACAAATCCTCTTCAGATGAGAAACAGCCTTGATAAATTAGCAGTAAATCTTTAGAGGGTAATTTTATTATAACCCGCGTAAGACGGAAGTCCACATTTAGAAGGAAGACACAGATTTCAGCCCGGGTGCACATGAACCTTCGCATGGCATAGGCACACACATTTACAGCAGCTTGGGAACAGGAGGACATTGTGGGCCTGGGCGTTTGTGTGTATGCTTTCCAAAATGTCAAGTGTACACGTAAATGATTTCCCTGCCCCAGTTCCATCCCCAGGAATATTTCTTTCAACTGCGCATAAAAATACCTGCAAAATCACTTCCTAGTGGGCTTTTACAGGCACTACCCCGGGTAAAAGTCCATGAAACAGTGTTTTACACAAAATTACTCCCTTAATGTGTAAGTGGCACTCAGGGTAATGTATCCTGACGATCTGAGGGCTATTTATGTAGCCCCTGCCCTGACTTCCACCCAGGCACAATGGCTCACTAGGACGGTCATGGCCAGGGGCAGATCCCATACTTCCCAGTTCCTTCTTGCACATGGGGGAAAATAAACAGTTTTTCAAGGCCCTTAGTGCTTTCTGTTTTTAGGGGCTGTTCTGCATACCAGTTCAGTCAAAATAAAAAAAACAACACACCACACTGCACAGCAAAGTTGTTGTCCAAAACTAAATGTGTTTACTGCTGACTGATGGGATACAAACCGAATACACAGCAGCATAAGGAGAGTTAGGACACCAAGTCACAAATCTTAACTCTGTCTCTCACAGTAATGCAGTGTTGCACACCCTGGCAGGTAAGGAGCCCTCCTCTCCTGGCTCTCCTCTGGTAACTCTCTCTTTCTCCCGCTCACTGAAATCTCTCACTTCTCACACTCACGTGTGCCTCTGGCTGATTCCTTGTATCAATCAGTAACTCTTCAGGATCTTCCTCTATTGGGCAGTTTTGAACTCTGAACTTCCTCAAAGGTTAATCCTCTGACTTTGATTTCTAAAGCACTCTCCTGGGAAAACCTCTCTTCCCTGAGGCTAACCTTGTCGTATTCTCACCGTGCCCTCAGGAATTCACACTCTGCAATCCCAAGACATTTCTTACCACTGCTGGAAGGACAGGACGCTCCTCAAACCTCTCCCTTTCCATGGGAAAGGCCCCCCAAACCTCTCTGCCTGTCCCCTTGGATGGAGGGACCGGAGTAACTCTTGCACTCGTGTTGGCACAGGAGCAGAGTCTCACATAATCATCTGGCGTATTTTTTGAATAGTGACCTTATGTGATTTTTTTTTCACTTAAATTGAAGCTACTTTCATTAATTCAGTTATTATTTTTAAGATTCTGTATGTGATAGTTATTATGCCCGTGCGTGCGTGTGTATACATATTTACAGTATAGAGAGTTGTATTGCTGCGTTTTATATGTGGTGTAAGATAATTGTTTTAATTATGAATGTACTTTCCTCGGTAAACTGCTCTGATTGTTTACAAGTAAGATAGTATATTATTGTAACCTCAATAATTGCACACATTAAATATCGAAAAGCTCTATCCCCGTATGGTGAGGATCAATATCTCTTATTTATTTTGTGAGTTTGCCAATTTTGGATCATGCAGATGGTGAACAGGACCCTGTTAGAAACAGCAGGGCAGACTACGTTTTCATGCCTATCCTCCCCTCCATGAATCCCGTCCCCTTAGTTTGTAATCAGTGCTGGCATAAAGTCACATCACTCAGCGGCTTATCCAAACTCCTAACTTATTTTTTCTGACTTTTCTGACCAGCAATTATGTACATCTGAACAGGGGGTAAAACAATCCATACTAAATATTCATAGTTCATGGGATGCACAGTCAGAGTACAAAATATATTATACATATTTAAAAAAAACTATCTAGCTTCCTAGGTTTGGAATCCGATACTCACACTCAGCTCTTGAACAGAACCTAGAACTTATAATCACCTTCCTTATCACAGACTCCCCCTTCATCCTCCCTTGCTCGCTCTCTTTCCGGGGGACATGGAGCTCTCATCCTCAATTGTCTCCTGAGACCACTCACACCAGGCCTCATGAGCTACTCACCACCTCTCAACTTCAGGTACTGGTTTCCCGTCGTCCTGAATCTCTCCCTCTGGCAATGTGCAGGTTTTCCTGGTTTCCTCCAAACCTTGGTCTTCCCTTGGGCTCTTTTCCTTCTGGGTCACTCTTTCACCTTCTTTTCCAGGTTTTTTTTCCATCACAAAGGAAAGAATCACCTTTTCTCCAACACCTCATTCCTGCCAATTCTTCAGAGTAAAATAATCACCTGAACTCCAATCATCTGCCTTGGGCCTTTTCCTTAGTGGGAAGAAGGGCAGAGAATCTGGGGAGGACCAACTCCATACTGGAGGAGTCCCTAGGACCCACTGTCCATGACTACTACAAACATACATATACACACACCCAACACTCCCATCACTCAACCACTCACCAAATGAATAAACTCCTGCTAAAGCAAGCTCACTAAACCTGAGGAGGACACTATCAAAAGCACACACATACACACACCCCAACACTCCCATCACTCAACCACTCACCAACTGGACATACTCCTGCTAAAGCAAGCTCACTAAACCTGAGGGGAACGTTACTACAAACATACACACACCCCAACACTCCCATCACTCAACCACTCACCAATTGGAAATACTCCTGCTAAAGCAAGCTCACTAAACCTGAGGGGAACGTTACTACAAACATACACACACCCAACACTCCCATCACTCAACCACTCACCAAATGAACATACTCCTGCTAAAGCAAGCTCACTAAACCTGAGGAGGACGCTATCAAAAACACACACACATACACACACCCCAAAACTCCCATCACTCAACCAATCACCAACTGGGCATACTCCTCCTAAAGCAAGCTCACTAAACCTGAGGAGGACGCTATCAAAAGCACACACATACACACACCCCAACACTCCCATCACTCAACCACTCACCAACTGGACATACTCCTGCTAAAGCAAGCTCACTAAACCTGAGGGGAACGTTACTACAAACATACACACACCCAACACTCCCATCACTCAACCACTCACCAAATGAACATACTCCTGCTAAAGCAAGCTCACTAAACCTGAGGAGGATGCTATCAAAAGCACACACATACACACACCCCAACACTCCCATCACTCAACCACTCACCAACTGGACATACTCCTGCTAAAGCAAGCTCACTAAACCTGAGGAGGACACTATCAAAAGCACACACATACACACACCCCAACACTCCCATCACTCAACCACTCACCAACTGGACATACTCCTGCTAAAGCAAGCTCACTAAACCTGAGGGGAACGTTACTACAAACATACACACACCCAACACTCCCATCACTCAACCACTCACCAAATGAACATACTCCTACTAAAGCAAGCTCACTAAACCTGAGGGGAACGTTACTACAAACATACACACACCCAACACTCCCATCACTCAACCACTCACCAAATGAACATACTCCTGCTAAAGCAAGCTCACTAAACCTGAGGAGGACGCTATCAAAAACACACACACATACACACACCCCAAAACTCCCATCACTCAACCAATCACCAACTGGGCATACTCCTGCTAAAGCAAGCTCACTAAACCTGAGGAGGACGCTATCAAAAGCACACACATACACACACCCCAACACTCTCATCACTCAACCACTCACCAACTGGACATACTCCAGCTAAAGCAGGCTCACTAAACCTGAGGGGAATGTTACTACAAACATACACAAACCCCAACATTCCCATCACTCAACCGTTCACCAAATGAACATACTCCTACTAAAGCAGGCTCACTAAACCTGAGGAGGACGCTATCAAAAGCACACACATACACACACCCCAACACTCCCATCACTCAAGCAATCACCAAGTGATCATACTCCTACTAAATCAAGCTCACTAAAACTGAGGGAGGCACTACCAGAAACACACACCCCAACTCTCCTGTCACTCAACCACTCACCAAATGAACATCAGGATGCTACCACAAACACACACAAACACATAACCCAACATGCCTGTCACTCAACTATTCCCCAACTGATCATACTCCTACTAAAGCATGCTTACTAAACCTCAGGATGACGCTACCACAAACACACACATACACCCCAACTCTCCTGCATTCAACCACATGCCAACTGATTATACTCCTACTAAAGCATGCTCACTAAACCTGAGGACGACGTTACTATAAACACACACATACACACGCCCTAATACACCTGTCACTCAGCCACTTATCAACTTAACATACTCCTACTAAAGCAAGCTCACTAAACCTGAGGAGGACATTTCTACAAATACACACGCCCCAACACTTCTGTCACTCAACCACTCGCCAACTGAACATATTCCTACTAAAGCAAGCTCACTAAAGATGAGGAGGACACTACCACAATCACACACATATACACACCTGAACACTGCCGTCACTCAACCACTCCCCTACTGAAGATACTCCTACGAAAGCAAGCCTACTAAACCTGTAGAGGATGCTACCGCAAGGGCTGTAACACACAGGGGGTCCTCTCTTTCTGGATTGTACCATGTTGTCCAGGGATAGAAATTTGTTTGTGATATCTTTATACTTTGTATTCTGGTATCACATATGAAATGTTTTTAAAATTATTTTTTACAGAGGGAAGATGAGCCAAAATGGACAAGAACCAGTAAAGCAGTCAGGAGTGGGACTTATGGAAGTCGAAGGTAGAAAATGCAATTGAATTTATATGTTTTGTCTAATACAGGAATTGAACAGCTTGATCTTCCTCTACCTTGTGTATAAATTAAATATAAATTTCTCTTTATAGCATGATATAGAATAGGAAATGTTAATTTCTTTCAAGTAGGTGAGAACACAAATCAATTTTAGTACACATTTGTAGTTTTATTTAAATTAACTCAATTTGCCTTCTTAAAAAAGAACTTGGATATTCTATAATTATAAAACATTGGTGGCTGTATTTTTAAAAGTGAAAAAAACACGCTAAAACAAAATGTGCACTTATTTCCACCATTTGTACCCTTAGGGTCTTGTTCAATAATTGTTAAAAATGGTAATTTCATTGCTGCACACATGTTAGAAAATCCCCTGACTTATGTGTGTAAAAGCCAATTTCCAGAGGATACATGCATCTAAATAATGCAAGCGAAATCTACTCGTGTATGTTTTTAAAATTGGAAAAACAAATACGTGGTTAAATCAGTTGCGCACACTTATCTGGCTAAATTCTGATTTATCTGGCTAAATTCTGATTTATCTGGCTAAGTAGCGCCTTAGACAAATTTGAACCTATCTTGCATACCTGGATAAGGCTGAAAATTGCTAATTAGATGGACATGGAGTGTTTTTCAGACTTATCCAGCTAAATGCCAATATTTTTCCGGATAAGAGCAAACTTACGCAGCTCATGGTTTTTACGTGTGCGAGCATTTGTGTGCACATATGTACTCGGATTGTATAACCGTGCATGTTGTATTCACGCATGTTATAAAATACAGAAGCAATTTTGCATGACCCCATACATATGTGTAAATAGACGCACATGAGCAGTTTTATTTATATAAACTTAGGAATTGTGCCCTACTCAAAAGAAATGTGCAAAAGGCCAAGAAATGAAAACCACTCGTCCAGCTACCCCCATATTTTGATCACTTTTGAAAATAGAGCCTTAGACACCACATTTATAAACAGGTGATCTCCTGGGTTTTTGCCTATGGGAAAAATGATAAATCAGACACTGTCTTTAGGTACTAAAACATGATGAGCATTATTGTTTTTGGATATATTCTACCATGACTTTATAGATATATAGAAACATAGAAACTTTGATATTTTCCCTATATTGAAGAGAATTGTATCTTTCTTTTGTTGTTAGGTAATGTTCACCAGTGTTTTTGTATGCCCAAGAAACACCGACTGTATTATGTAACATTCCTTGATAAATGATTTATTCTTGTAGACTAGAGGTTCTCAAATCTGGTATATTTTCCAGGACACCCACAATGGTTAGTTACTGTATATTGCCCTTGTATAGGTCCCTGATGAGACCTCACTTGGAATAGGGTTTATAATTCAAAAGGATATAAACAGGATGGAGTCGCTCCAGAGGGAGGCTGCTAAAATGGTCAGTGGTCTTTGTTCTAAAGCACATGGGGAGAGACTTAAAGATCTAAACATGTACTCCCAGGAGGAAAGGCGAGATAGGGGAGATATGATAGAGACATTCAAATATCTCAAAGATTTCCATACACGGGAGGTAAACCTTTTTTAATGGAAAGGAGTCTCTAGAACAAGGGGTCATGAAATGAGGGTGAAAGGGGTAATCAGGAGTAATCTTAGGAAATATTTATTTATGGAGAGGATGGTGGATATGTGGAACAGCCTCCAAGTAGAAATGGTGGAGATAAGCATAAGATACGCGCATAACCTCAAAAACCTGCCCCAAGTTGCCCCTGCGTGCAAGATAGGCTCGGCGGCGCGTGCAAGCCCTGGGACGTGCATAAGTCCCGGGACTTGCAAAAGGGGGCATTCCAGGGCAGGGCCGTGGGCAGAGCTCCGGCCCGGGGGCGGGACCGAGGCCTCTGGTACAGCCGCCATGCCGGGGAATGGATAAAGGTTAGGAGGGGGGTTTAGGTAGGGCTGGGGGTGGGTTAGATAGGGGAAGAGAAGGTGGGGGGACGCGGAAGGAAAGTTCCCTCCGAGGCCGCTCCGATTTCAGAGCGGCCTTGGAGGGAACGGAGACAGGCTGCTCGGCTCAGCATGTGCAGGTTGCACAATTGTGCACCCCCCTGCGTGCGCCAACCCTGGATTTTATAACAAGCGCGCCGGGTTGCGCGAACAAATCTGCAGCCCGCACGTACCTTTAAAGATTTGCCCCTATCTGAATTCAAGAAAGCATAGGGATCTCTGAGGGAGTGATGAGAATTATAATGCTAAATTAATTGGATGGATGGCCAGACTGGATGTGCCATACGATCTTTTCTGCCATCATATTTCTATGTTTTTATATGTAAACTGTTCAGAATTACTGAGCATTTGAATAAACAAGACTTAATGGGGATGATCCAGCATGGATTTAGCAACGGGAAGTCATGATTCACTACATTTTGTCCCTCCACTTATTACCAGATATTAAGCGGGTCACTGCATTCAGTAAGAGCTGCAATAGTTTTGGGGGTAGATTTTTAAAAACTGCGCAATCGCGTACTTTTGTTTGCGCAGCAGGCGCAAACAAAAGTACGCTGGATTTTATAAGATATGCGCGTAGCCTGTAAAATCCTGGATCGGCGCGCGCAAGGCTGCCGATTTTGGGCAGCCGGCGTGCGCCGAGCCGTGCAGCCTGCCTCCGTTCCCTCCAAGGCCACTCCGAAATTGGAGCGGCCTTGGAGGGAACTCTCTTTCGCCCTCCCCTCACCTTCCCCTCCCTTCCTCTACCTAACCCACCCCCCCCGGCCCTATCTAAACCCCCCCTACCTTTATCCATGGATTTACGCCTCCCGGAGGGAGACGTAAATCCACGCGCGCCAGCGGGCTGCTGGCGCGCCGAGACCCGACCCGGGGGCAGTTCCGGAGGGCGCGACCACGCCCCCGGAACGCCCCCGGGCCGGTGCCACGCCCTGGGCCCACCCCCAAACGCCGTGCCACGCCCCCCAAACGCGGCGTCGCTCGCCGACGCCCTAGACACGCCCCAACACGCCCCTTTTCAGAAACCCCGGAACTTACGCGAGTCCCGGGGTTCTGCACGCGCCGGCGGCCTATGGAAAATAGGCGCGCAAGGCCCTGCTCGCGTAAATCCGGGCGGATTTACGCGAGCAGGGCTTTGAAAATCTGCCCGTTAGTGTTTTTGCAGGGAGGCCTAAATAGATAGAATTACAATAATCAATAAAGGGTAGAATACAAGCCTGGATGACTTTCTGAAAGACAGACTTATCCAGCAGATGTTTCAGAATGCATAATACTTGCAAATGAAAAGGTAATGAAGAGTCAAGTAGTACACCTAAATTTTTTATATTCCTACTCAAAGGGAAGCTGATGTTTTCTATGGTAATGGATGTGTGTTGTATTTTAGAGTGAGATCTCTGGATTAGAAGAAACTGAGTTTTGGAGATGTTTAGAGCCAGTATATTGTAGAAAAGTCATTCTGAATGGTTGACAAGCAAATCTGTACAAGTTCTACTTTTTCTGACCAGGATGGGCAAACACGGACAAAAAAACTCAATATCGTCAGCGTAAAGTTTTTATCCATTGCAAAGGCTGGCAAGAATTTTATATAGTGGAGCTAAGTAAAGACTGAAGAGCATTGCCCATAAAGCCGAGCCTTGTGGAATTCCCAAAACAATGTCTGACCATTTTGAAGAATGAATATTAAATTCAATGCGTTGCGTATGCTGAGAGAGAAAACAACTGAACCATTGTAAGACAGAGCCAGCTATACTGAATTCACTTAGATGGTGTGATCTACAGTATTAAAAGCTGTGGAAATGTTTATAGAGACTAGATCATAGCTATGGCCTGCGTCAAAGCCTCTACATAGGGTATCTAGAAAAGAAAGTAGTAGCAATTCAGTACTATGAGATTTTCTAAACCCATGCTGATATGGATCAAAAACTTGTTTTTCTTCAATGAAGTCTGTAAATTGAGTCAATACCACAGTTTCAATTAGCTTAGCCAAGAATAACAATGAAGAAATTGGTCAGTAATTGTTAGGATCAGATACATCACTGCCACACTTTTTTAACAGTGGTCTTACAATGGCTCTCTTCAGTACAGCTGGTAGATTACCTTGGGATAATGATACTCAAAACTGGTGTGAGAGTGACTTTAGCTGTTTTTAGAATTGAAATACTACAAGGGATCAAGAAACAGTATGAGGGGTTTAACTTTGAAATGTTTTGAGAAGTCTCCATGATGGAAGTGCTGTCAAACTCATTCCAAATGGAAATTTGATCAGCATTCTCGTTTAGGTACCAGGCAAAGCCAGTGGTAAGCTTTGAAATCTTGGATTTAAAATGAAACATGAAATCCTTGCTATCAATATTGTTTTCATGGTTAGATTACTCAGATCTTCGCAATTTTAAACAATTCTTTGGGATTATAACCAATTTCTCTAATACGTTTAGAGAAATAGTCTCATTTGGTGTCATTTATCAGAGAAGGATAGGCATTCAAAAGTGTCCTGTAATGGGTTAATAAATCAATGCTACATAGTTTGAGCCATTTATGCTCACTGTGATGAAGATTGATTGGGATTTACGTATCAACCTAAGAGGCACAATTTTACCAATTGTATTAGATAATATCAATTCTAAACTAGAAACTCCTGATTCAATATTAACTGGAAGAAAGGAGGTGATTCCTGCTCCCATCACTCCTATAAATTCATGGCTATAATTCTGTCCTCTGCAAAGCAGCACATCAAGTGAAGGACTATCAAAAATATGAGCTGTTTTGAGAAGCAAAGCCATGAAAACTGATAAGAAAATGGTCAGATCAGGGAACTGACTGAATTGTAACAGAATTCCTTCATCTATCGATGTGGGCTTGGTTAAGAAATACAAAGTCCATCGTGGAACCAAGTTCATGAGTCAGTTCTTGGATAAGTTATTCCCAGCCTAGAGATGCTAAGATATCAAGAAACAGAGTTCAGCATGAAGAGGGGGGAGTGAGGTTAATATGGAAGTTAAAATCTCTAAGGATAATTGTTATTCAGGTTAGCCTTGGAGGAAATCATCTGCTCAAAGAAAAGAAAGAGATTTAGTTGAAACATAGAAACATAGAAATGACGGCAGAAGAAGACCAAATGGCCCATCTAGTCTGCCCAGCAATGTTGGAGGACAATAAATTAAGCATAAACTAAACTCAATCGAGTGAAGGACTAACATTTCCTAGGGTGAGTCACCACACAAATCCTCAAGGGCCATCTTCCAGCGCTCTTTATAAATGATTAACAGGTCACCACCTCGCCCCTTTTTCCTTGGTTGGGAGGCCGCGAAATATCTGGGTGGACTAATTTGGTTAAGAATGACAAAATCAGAATTTAGAATTTCTTATATTTATTCATCAAGTAAGTTATTTATTTATTTATTTACTTACAGATATTTATATATTGGCCTTGCTATATTTTTAGATGAGGGCAGTTTCTAAAAATAAAAATATTCACAGTATGTACAACATAAATAAATACAAAATAACATATTTATACAACATAAAATCATATGCTAAATGCACATTTTTACTATCAAGAAAATGTTTAATACAAGAACATGCCAGAGATTAACTGGCATTATTTGACTGTTTCTCCAATTGAAATGCTTAAGAAGCATTTTTCTGAAATTCTGAAATAACCGAAGGGGACTTTTCCACCACTACTTGATCTGCAGCTGAATGCAGACCATGTAATGTTTTTATGGAAAATAACAAGCACAAAGTTGAAAATGCAATCTAACAAATAAATTTTCAATGGCCCAAGTGAGCAAATACCTGGGTTTATGCACGAGGCCAGGCCTTGTGTTCACCGCACGCATTTTATAATGGGCCCAGTCACACGCGTGAACCCCGGTATGCGCACAAGTACCGGGCCTCTCCAAAGACTGGTTGGGGGCGTGGTCTGGGCATGGAGGAGTGGGATGGGGCGGGCCAGGACAGCACCATTTGATGCTATCCCAGGGAAGTGCATTCCGGCCAGCTGCCGGCACGCGCAGATTACTTCTGCTCTAGAGGAGCAGTACATTTTGAAATAAAGAATTTGGGGTTAGTTAGGTTAGGTTTAGGAGGCGGGGAGGAGAAGGGAAGAGCGAGGAAGGTTAGATAGGGGGGTAGGGAAATTCCCTCCCAGTCCATTTCTTTTTTTTTTTATTTATATTTTATTGTTTTTTAAACAATTATTACATTGTAAAAACAAAAGGCAAATATTCTGTATTAGAACACAAATTAAATCAAGTATACTTTTACTCAGTTATTATTAATACAGTAATATCTAGTCCACATTATGGGAGGTCTAACAAAAAATATTTAATTCATAATAATTCTGTAATCAATTTTACAGTAGGAGAACATTTCAATTTATTGCAGATCCATTTCTCAACACTTGTTCTTTATCTCGTAAAAAGGACTCCAAGTGAGGAGGATCCTGAAAAATAAATTTATTTCTCTGATGTAGCACCGAGCACTTACAGGGAAATTTTAAATAGAATGTTGCCCCAAGGGCCAACACTCTAGGTTTAAGTAAAAGAAATTGCTTTCGCCTAACTTGAGTTGCTCTGGCTACATCAGGAAAAATCTGAATCGGTAGTCCACAAAATTTATAATCTTTATTTTCAAAATATTTTTGCAATATCAAATTTTTATCTCTCTCTCGGCATAAAGTTACCAATAATGTAGATCTTAATGATATGTCATCTTGGGAGGCTTCCAAAAATGAGGTCAAATTTGGAGAATGTTGGACGATGTCCATATCCTCCTGCCCTTCTTGTGTCCTTAACCTAGTCTTGGAGATATAGTATATCTTAGATATACTTGTCTCATCTATTGTTGATATTGATAAGACTTCAGAACAATACTTTTTAAACAATTCAGTGGCAGATAGTAATCTGGTTTCTGGAAAATTTAGTAACCTTAAATTTCTACAGCGATTTTGATTTTCCAGAATTTCCATCTGCCGATGTATAACTATACTGTCTTTTATTGAAGAATTATGTATTTCCTTAAATGTTTCTATCTGGGAAGACACAACTTTTGATTGCTCTTCTACTTTTACCAAACGATTGTTTTGCTCTTCTAATACATTTTTAATTTCAGAAATAGTTATCCTATTCTGCTCTATAGTAGTTAACATCATTTTCTGAAGATTATCTACTGCTACCCACACATCACGCAAAGTAATATCCTGAGGGACATTAGGCACGATGACCGTTTCATGCGGTCTCGGGCCTAACTGTTGCCGAACATTTTCTAAATTAAATAAAACTGTACCATCCTTATTTGTTTTATCCATATCCCTTAATTCAAAAGATTGCTGGTGTGTGGATGAAGCCTTATCCGTGTTATGTTGAGAGATCTGCAATGGCCCTTGAGTCACAGGGGCTTCAGGTGATCCCGAGGAAAAGGAAATATCAGGAATAGTTCTCAAATTACCTTGACTCACCCCTCTTGCCACATGAGAGTCCATAGGCCCCCTCACAGGTTGTCCTGGGGATGAAGTCCACACCTTGACTTTCCTCTTCCTGCCCATAAAAGGTTTTTATTTTGAAAACACAAAAAATCCAGAAGGGGCGCGCCCCTTTGGCGCGCGGCTTAGGCAGCGCGCCGACGGCTGCATGCCGTAGCGTCGTACTTTATATAGGAAGCAAGTTCCGTCCCCCTTCGATGACCTCACGGGGGGCGGAGCAACGGGCGGCTCGGCTCAGCTGTTCCTCCGACTCAAGCCCCGAAAATGGTAAAGCCCCGAACTCTGTCCCGGCCAGTTCCTCTCACTTGGAGAGGGTTCTCCTGTAAGTAAACGCCTCCAACAACAATACTGTAGCGTCTCACTTTATATAGGAAGCAAGTTCCGTCCCCCTTCGATGACCTCACGGGGGGCGGAGCAACGGGCGGCTCGGCTCAGCTGTTCCTCCGACTCAAGCCCCGAAAATGGTAAAGCCCCGAACTCTGTCCCGGCCAGTTCCTCTCACTTGGAGAGGGTTCTCCTGTAAGCAAGCCAGGATCCAGGGCTTGGATTGAGCTGTTTCCTGCACCCAGCCCTCCATTGGACCCCCTCCTCCTCCTCCACCTCGTGGCTGTTGACCCCTCCCCCAGCTGGAAGACTGCCCTGCTTCTAACGACTCCGCTTTTAAATCTCTGTGCTGGATGCTAAGACCCATATTGATGACATCACTTTTGAGCGACACAAAAAAGAGTCATCTATAAAAATCTAACCTGGTCAAGCGTCACGCGCCTAGCGTCACGCGTCGAAGGAGCGCGACAAAGGGGCCTGCCCCTTTGAGCGCCCCTTCGAGCAGCCCCTGCAGACAGCCCAGAAGGACATAGATGTGGCTCCCTGCACCCTCGGACATCTCTAAGCAGTACCACCGCACGGCTTCCTCGGAATGAACAGTGAAACCCCCGGACCACCAGCCCAAGCAACACCAGGCTAAACAAAAAGTCCCTTCCCATAGTGAGGGATCCTTCCTCTAAATGTTTGATGGTTTCCACCAACTTCTCACATGACTATGATAATAGCTGGTTCATCCATTATCCTCCTAACAGCAAGTAACCTAATTGGTTATATTGAAACCAATGTGAACCCTCATAAGTAAGCCAGCATCCATCCTGCTTCACGTTCTTCCAGCTCTCTCCCAACAAGCACCATACTGCACCCAGCCAGTGTCATCTCAGCAAGCTCTCAACAAGCATCCAGCCTGCAAGCATTCAACAAGTGCTCAGCAAACAAACAAACATCCTGCAAGCATTCAGCAAGCAACCATCCTGCAAGCATTCAGCAAGCAACCATCCTGCAAGCATTCAGCTAACAACCATCCTGCAAGCATTCAGCTAACAACCATCCTGCAAGCATTCAGCTAACAACCATCCTGCAAGCATTCAGCTAACAACCATCCTGCAAGCATTCAGCAAGCAACCATACTACAAGCATTCAGCAAGCAACCATACTACAAGCATTCAGCAAGCAACCATCCTGCAAGCATTCAGCAAGCAACCATACTACAAGCATTCAGCAAGCAACCATCCTGCAAGCATTCAGCAAGCAACCATCCTGCAAGCATTCAGCAAGCAACCATCCTGAACAAGCAACCATCCTGAGCAAACAACACTCAAGCAACAGCAAAACAACTACCTCTCAGCACTCTACATTAAAACAAAAGACTCACAAAGACTGCCTTCGCCCCTCGGTCCATCAACAGCACTAACGCAGCACCACTACAACACAAGCACTACACGCTAAAATGTTCCCCACCTTCCCAATACCTATTTTACAACACAGCCTGTCAGCAATAGGAAAACCGAACAGATCATTCATACTACAACACAAACGACAGGCGCTACACCGAAACCTTAAATCATTCACCCCAATTTTGATAACACCCATCACCCAACTCTTAGGCCTCACTGTATTCTCACTTTCACTATTCAATGCACAATCTCTGTCCAAGAAATCTCTAATCCTCAACGACTATCTCCTTGATACCAAACCAGATATATGTGCTATAACAGAAACATGGCTCAAACCCACGGACACAGCAATTATAAACCAACTTCCCACATCAAACTACGACATCTTCTCCATCCCCCGACTGAAAAAAAGAGGAGGAGGACTCCTATTTGCATCAAAAAAAGACCTCGGGTTCATCCAGCACCCATACAACTCAGACTCTAAACTAGAAATGGGTCTCTTCACCTCGGAACAACTACAAATCCTACTCGTCTACGCCCCTCCGGGCCTCCTTGAGACAGACCCCTCCCCCTTAGTAGAGGAAATCACAACCCTCATCAAACTGGACGCTCCAGCAATTATCCTAGGAGATTTTAATCTGCATGTGGACAATCCTACCCCATCATCCAGCTGTGAATCCTTTCTCTCTGCCCTCTCAGCCCTGGGTTTCAAACAACTAGTTACCAAACCCACACACAAAGCAGGCCACACGCTGGATCTTATCTTTATTAACCCAGGCATCAAACATTCTTCACGCCTCAAAAGCAAGAAGGTCCCTTGGTCTGATCACTCACTTATCTCAACCGCATTCTCATTGAACAAACCCTCCACCTCCAAAGGGCCCTCACCATCTTTCCCATACAGAAGATCCTGCTCTACAGAAGACCTCAGCTCCCACCTAGCCTCTCAACTTCCATCCATTGATCTCTCAAACCCGAACACAGCTCTCCGCTCTTGGAAAGCCATCACAGATTCCATAGCCGACAAGCTATGTCCGCTAGCAACCAAAAAATCACTCCCAAACGCCTCCAAAAGACAACCATGGTTCACGGAAGAACTAAGAAAGCTAAAACAAAATCTAAGACAGAAAGAGAGCGACTGGCGCAAATCCCCAAGCACCAATACACGATCCATCTACAAAGCCACCCTCCATCAATACAAGTCAACTACCTCTAAATCCAAAAGGGACTACTATGCATCCAAGATTCACCACTTAATCTTCGACGCAAAAGCCCTCTTCGCCTATGTCTCCAATCTCACCCAAATCATCCCACAGGAGATTCCCAACGACCTAGCACAACCCAAAGCTGAAGAACTTGCTCTTCATTTTCACAACAAAGTCAACAGCCTTCTAACTCATCTGCCTTCTAATCCCACCGACCCTGCTCTTTACCAGTCTCTTCAACAATCATCCCTCAACAACAATGGTCTGGAAACACTTGAACCCATCTCTATCTTAGAGATACAAACTCTTATAAGAAGAATGAAACCTTCCTCCCATCCTTTGGATACTATCCCCACCAAACTGCTCCTGGCCATCCCTGACTCCATCGCTAAAACCTTGTCGGACATCATAAACTGCTCACTCTCCCAAGGACTATATCCTGACGACCTCAAATTGGCCTCCATCAAACCTCTACTCAAGAAACCCAACTTGGATCCTAAAGACCCCAACAACTTCCGTCCTATCGCCAATCTCCCATTCATAGCCAAGATTCTAGAAAAAGTTGTCAATACTCAACTCTCCGAATACATAGAAGAAAACAAAATCCTATTCCAATCACAATACGGATTTCGCAAGTCACTGAACACAGAATCCCTCCTCATCTCCATGTCTGACTTCATATTAATGGGCCTTGACAAAGGCCAATCCTTCCTCTTAATTCTACTGGACCTATCAGCCGCCTTTGATACGGTCAATCATTCCATTCTCACTTCCATTCTGGCTTCTATAGGTATCTCAGGCACAGCTCTCTCATGGTTTAAATCTTTTCTCTCCAACAGAGGCTTCAAGGTTAAGATACAGAACAAAGAATCTTCACGAATGGACGCATCCATAGGTGTCCCCCAGGGCTCCTCACTGTCACCTACACTCTTTAACATTTATCTTTTACCTATCTGCCAACTCCTCTCCAACCTTAACCTCAAACATTTCCTCTACGCCGACGACATCCAGATCGTGATACCCATTAAAGAATCTTACACAAAAACATTGGTTCACTGGGAAAACTGTCTCTTCGAAATTAAACATCTCCTGGCTAACCTAAACCTAGTTTTAAACTCCTCTAAAACAGAACTGCTTCTCATCTCCCCAGATAATAATGCCATCTCTAATCCTCCAACTATCCCAACTACTACACAGGTGAGAGATCTAGGAGTATTAATTGATAACCGGATGAACCTTAAAGCTTACATCAACAGAACCACCAAGGACTGTTTCCACAAACTCCAAGTTCTGAAAAGAATTAGACCACTCTTCCACACTCAGGACTTCAGAACCATTCTACAAGCTATCATTTTTTCTAAGATCGATTACTGTAACTCTATCCTTCTGGGCCTACCTTCCTCCTATACTAGACCCCTCCAGATGTTACAAAACGCTGCGGCAAGATTACTGACAAACTCCAGGAGGAGGGACCATATATCTCCAATCCTAAAAGATCTCCACTGGTTGCCTGTTCACTTTAGAATCCTCTACAAATCTCTTTCCATAATATACAAAACCATCCATCAACACACCCCACTCGACTTACAAGTCCCATTCCAAATTTATAACTCCTCCAGACCAACAAGAGACACACTCAGAGGATCTCTTCAAGTGCCCCCAGCCAAAACTACCAAACACATTACCTTGAGAGATCGGGCCTTTTCAACAGCCGGCCCCCTTCTATGGAACTCCATCCCACCGGACCTTAGACAGGAGCCCAGCCTCCCAACCTTCAGGAAGAGACTTAAGACCTGGCTGTTTAAAAAAGCTTTCCCGGACACCGATTAATTCTATTCAGCCAGATTCTACCACTTCCACATGTAAAAATGTTATTACTAATGTAAATACCTATACCTAATGTTATTCTCTTTCTTTTCTTCTCTCCTCCCAGTTCTATTACCTTGTTATTTGTAACTGCTTCCTTCTACACAAATAGGTTATTGAATTGTTTACTGTACACCCCTGTTATATGTAAACCGGCATGATGTGTTTGCAACATGAATGCCGGTATATAAAAATTTTAAATAAATAAAATAAATAAATAAATAAGTAAACGCCTCCAACAACAATACTGTAGCGTCTCACTTTATATAGGAAGCAAGTTCCGTCCCCCTTCGATGACCTCACGGGGGGCGGAGCAACGGGCGGCTCGGCTCAGCTGTTCCTCCGACTCAAGCCCCGAAAATGGTAAAGCCCCGAACTCTGTCCCGGCCAGTTCCTCTCACTTGGAGAGGGTTCTCCTGTAAGTAAACGCCTCCCTCCCAGTCCATTTCTTAATTGGAGTGGACTGGGAGGGAACTGGGGAAGACCCGATTGCGTTGCCGTGCTTATTTACCAAAATCTCCCCCCTGCGCCTGCTGATTTTAAAATCCAACGTGCATGTGCACGTGGCCATTGGATTTTATAACAAACGTGCACTGGCGTGTGCATGTTATAAAATTGGTGCATCCATGGACGCGTGCCAGGAACCATGCGCACATGGATGGCCATGCACTGCTTTTAAAATCGACCCCTAAAGGATGACTTTTCAAAGGAGTTATGCGCATAAAATTAGCAGATTGTACTTGGATGGAACTGGTGGAGATATCAGCAAACTAGTGATTTCAATTACATGCATATAAATTGGGTTTTTATGCAAGCAACTGTAATTTTTTTATTTTTTGCATGTAAAGTATACACACATATGTTTATTAAATAGGTAGGAAATGTATGCACTTTCTATGCATTGCAATTATTTGCATGTAAGCAATCATTCCTCCATATGTTGGGATGTAGACATATGCATATTTTATAATCTGCATTGACCAGATATCGCAGGTTCTACAATACTATTGTGGATCTCTGTGCATCCATATATGCAAATATAAATGAATGTTACCCTCTTTGTACATTATTTTCTGATCTTGCCCAAATCATGCTCCTGTTAATGCCTCCCCTAAATGATGTGCCCTGTAAACAGCTATCGGACAGTTAATGTATGTGCATAATCACTATTAACCCAGATGAATGGCTTTGAGATTTTCCTCTTAGAGGACTTGGGAAAATTGCTGTCATCTCAGCAGATAAAATGACGCCTGTTCTTAGCTGTGTGTAAAAGAGGCGTCAGGGGCAGAGTGAGGGCAGGGAGGAAATGCATGTTTTGATTTTTATTTTGAAATCCCCTCAGTATTTTGGCACCTCCACAGGTAGTTTCCCTTTAAAAGTTAGGTTGCAAACCAGTGGATTCAAAGTAGTCATGGACCTGCGAACTATCCAGACAGTTTCCAAATGTCCTCCTAAATGTGGCTTGCAAGAAAAATCAGCTCTTTACAAGAAGATGGGAAGTAGCCGGGTCTGTGCCCTTTGGAGCAGCAGCACCTCCATGAAATCTGGCCTCAGCAGAGCATCAAGGGCCAGCTGGTGAGTTCCCTGCATTATAGGAACACAAAGTAGGAAAGCACAGCACGGGCCTGCCCATGGAGTCTGGAGGAGATTGGGGGCCTCATGGCTGGAAGAGCTTTGCACTGGATTGGGATTTAGTGGCTTTAGTGAGACTTTTTGGAAGGGGTGGAGCTTTAGAAAGGTTGGATACTTGGGGGCAGGGGATTTAGAGGACCAATACTTTACTTTTATTTCCTGTTTTTTTGTGGGGGGGGGGGAGGGGGTCATAATTCCTCCTTTCTCCCTTTTCTTCCAGCTCAGTTGGAGCCAGGGCCGGGATTCTGGCACTATGAAGCTTCATTCACAACTAAGTAAACATTATTTACCTATTTAATAGACACCTTCTCACTTTTACTAGTTTGGTCATTGTTGCAACAGTCCTGAGGCTCAGAGCAATTCACCAGGGCTCTTTCTGGAGCTTTGTATCATGGGCTCTAAATCCGGCCACCAGATGTTGCCCTTAGCAGTAACCATGACTACTCCCTCCCGGCAGGGCTGTCATCACTGCCTCTGTGGCAGCCCCAGCCAACCCATCATTTTTCTGATGCGAGCAAACAGAATTCATGTGTTCCAACAATACAACTTACTCATCTCTATATCTTTCCTAGGACCAATAACTTTATGATGAGTTCCCTAAACTTCTGGATGCACAGGGCACATTGAGGGAGCAGAATAAGAGTAGGCATTAGATGACTTCGTCCAAGAAGTTGTAACATGCACACCACAAATGCACAATCTCTACTTTCAGATGGCAAACAGTCTATAGAGTCTGGAAGGAGCAGAAGAACTGAGTTCAGATGTTACATGGCCGACTCCCTGTGAGGAACCTGAAAGCCTTGACTCAGCAGGGCATTACTGTTTAAGCATTCTTTCTCTACGACCATCATGTAGTGCTGGCGCATTAAGAACAATGACATCATCTGTGAGGGCCTCAAAGCTCTATGGGAAAATATTCACATTTATACCTAAAGAACTGCAAAACTTGGTGAACTGAAAGAAGCTATAAATGCTAGGGATGTGAATCGTTTTTTGACGATTTAAAATATCGTCCGATATATTTTAAATCGTCAAAAATCATTAGAGCCGTGATACAATAACAATTCCCCCGATTTATCGTCAAAAAATCGTAAATCGGGGGAAGGGGGAAGGGGGAGGGGAAGGGGGAGGGCGGGAAAACCGGCACACTAAAACAACCCTAAAACCCACCCCGACCATAAATCCCCCACCCTCCCGAACCCCCCCAAAATGCCTTAAATTACCTGGGGTCCAGAGGAAGGGTCCCGGTGTGATCTTTTACTCTCGGACCTCCGTGCGTTGTAGAAATGGCGTCGGCGTTACCTTTGACCTGTCAACAGGTCAAAGGTAGCGCCGGCGCCATTTTGTTTTTTTGTCCCCCAACGTCAGGAGCGTAGGAGATCGCTCCCGGACCCCCGCTGGACCCCCAGGGACTTTTGGCCATCTTGTGGGGGCCTCCTGACCCCCACAAGACTTGCCAAAAGTCCAGCAGGGGTCCGGAACGATCTCCTACCGCAAATCGTTTTCCGTACGGAAAATGGCGCCGGCCATACGCCGTATGGCCGGTGCTATTTTCCCTTCCTCTGGACCCCAGGTAATTTAAGGCATTTTGGGGGGGTTTGGGAGGGTGGGGGATTTATTTTAAAGGGTCGGGGTGGGTTTTAGGGTTGTTTTAGTGTGCCAGTTTTCGATTTACACGATTTACACGATATTTAAAAAACCCAAACTGTGACGATCCGATTCCCTCCCCCTCCCAGCCGAAATCGATCGTTAAAACGATCGATCACACGATTCACATCTCTAATAAATGCCCAGTTGGCTATTCCTGTATAAGAATTACAATACCTGCTGTAGGCTTTGGATAGATTAACCACAGCAATGACAGGAATGACTATCACTGGCCACCAGCAAACAGATTTCCGCCAACTGACAATGGTACCATATGCCCCATCCACTGAAGCTACTTCAACCCTTTCCATCCATGCCACGCAGGAGCACCTATCTCGGAGGACCCTGTGCCAGAGGTGAAAAATTTGCAGAGAGAGAGATCCAAGCTTTGGTGAGAAGTGGTTGCCTCCTGACTATCCCTCATAGCTCCATATCATTGTATCCCCTCCCCCTTTTCCCAGTTTTTTGTAATTTTCCATTCTTTAGTTTGCTGTAAACCGATATGATGTCTCTACTAATATCGGTATAGAAGACTATTTAAATAAATAATAAATAAATATCAGTGCTTTGTATGAGGGATTTACTCCTCACCTGCTGCAACCTTGTCTCCACTGTAATATTTGTCTTACACACTGTGAGAACCATCTCAGACCATTCAGGAACATACAGTGAAACATGTGTGCACAGAATTGCTAAGAATTTGTGAGATTGCCTTATTGCAATTTGTGATACTATTGTGCCTTTCACATTTTGAAGTGTACAACAGTGTTAGAAAGACTATTGCCCTCTACTAATCTTATGCTTGAAAATTGATTTGTATTATGCAAATAAATACAGATTTTTTAAAGTGCTCAATAATGTTAGGGTCTGTCTTCTATCACTGCCTCCTGTCTCTCTGTTGTCGCTCTAACCCTCTTCTCAGTCTCTCCCAAGTCCTGCATTCCACATCTCCCATAATGCCTCCTTCTGTAACAATACTGTATTAGAAAGAACCTCTTAAGAGTGAGAAAAATCAATTAAACACACAAATACAATGATTTCTCACTGAGTATGGGACTTATGGGACAAGTTTGCTTTGTGAATTCCAGCAACCGTCATAATGCACAAGGTTCCCGGGCTTGTACCAGGTAACCCTTAAGAGCTAAAAGCTTCTATATGCATGAGGTTATAATCATTGGTTGCTTTGGAATATTTCATCTCTTGTGGGCTTATAAGTTAGAAAAGAACTTAACTTAATTTTCAATATGAGTGCCGCTGAATGCCGCGTTCTCAGTATGAAATGCCGCTGGATACCGCTTAACACTGTGTTGAATGGATTCCTTGCAGGTCCGCGGTTGTATCTCCCAAGTCGGGCTGTCAATAGTTTCCTTTCAGATAATCTTTTCGGTAGCTCGCTGTCAAATATGCCCGACGCTGCAGAGTTTCAGAATATCTTCCTTCCTCAGGGGTACAGCAGGCTTGTAGATGTGACAGATTTTTACAACCATAATAATGTGAAAGGTGTGCGGCTTCTTCAGAAGAGTTGTAAATGATCAGTGCTTATTTTAAAGATAGCGTCAGAAGCTATCATAGCCCCTGCTTTGACAGGAAGGATCTTTAAAATAAGCACTGATCATTTACATCTCTTCTGAAGAAGCCGCACACCTTTCACATTATTATGGTTGTAAAAATCTGTCATATCTACAAGCCTGCTGTACCCCTGAGGAAGGAAGATATTCTGAAACTCTGCAGCGTCGGGCATATTTGACAGCGAGCTACCGAAAAGATTATCTGAAAGGAAACTATTGACAGCCCGACTTGGGAGATACAACCGCGGACAAGCAATGAATCCATTCAACACAGTGTTAAGCGGTATCCAGCGGCATTTCATACTGAGAACGCGGCATTCAGCGGCACTCATATTGAAAATTAAGTTAAGTTCTTTTCTAACTTATAAGCCCACAAGAGATGAAATATTCCAAAGCAACCAATGATTATAACCTCATGCATATAGAAGCTTTTAGCTCTTAAGGGTTACCTGGTACAAGCCCGGGAACCTTGTGCATTATGACGGTTGCTGGAATTCACAAAGCAAACTTGTCCCATAAGTCCCATACTCAGTGAGAAATCATTGTATTTGTGTCCTTCTGTAACAGCCACATGTTCTCCATCATTAACCCCTAGTGCATTCTAGCCCAAATTAATCCATCCCATTGGTTCCAAGGAGGGCAGTCTTCCAGTTTGTAAATGTTTGAACACTGGAAGGCACTGTATATGACCATCCACCCGTATTTTATTGGGATGAAGACTGGTTGTAACCCCTGGCAGTGCCCTGTGCAGGCAATCTGGAGACCCATCCCCTTTAATGGCTCCGATGAAGGCTGCTGGCCAGGTGAGGGGGCCGTGTGTGCAGGAAGAAGACTGTCCAGAGGGATCTCAAAGCATGTCAAGAAAAAGCTTTCCAGTCCTTCAGAAGGTTTCTGGACCTCATATCAGACATGATTCCTAGACTGATTTTATGGGTCAAGCCTCTAAATGACCTTCAGACTGACTAATAGCACCCATAGCAGCAATACTGAGAAGGACTGGTGGAGCAGATTCCACTTTGTAAGATGCATGACAGCAATGATCATCCCAGTAATGTGGAATAGACTTTTATTAGAGATAGTAAACCCCTGTGTGTGTTATATATTATGGCGTGTAAACAATACTTCAGCAGCACCAGTTTTCATGTTATAACCATTTGTTTGAAATGACATTTTTGTTGCCTAACGAAAATCAATGTGGTTTTGTGCAGGAAGTTATCAAAAAAGTATATGCTGGTGTTTTTTTTCTTTCCCAGAAAGAAATGCTTGAAGATATGTTATAGCTTGAGGGCATGAAGGTAAATGTTAACAGTGTCATCTCTTGTACCTCACCTTCATCTTGCAGGTGGTATATGAGCCCTTTCAATAGTGTGCAAGCTAAAATTTAACATCTGATTTGAGCATGGTGTTACATTTTAGGCCTTGGGCGCGCTACTGGCGGTGATAACGGGTCTTACAATGTTTCCGCCACGTCCGCCCTGACGCCACCACGACTCCTCTTCCAGTGCCGACTCCACCCCAACTCTGCCCCTATCTACATATCGCACGTGAAAAGGGACTTTTCACGTGCGATAGGGATAGAAAATGACCCCCTTAAATTGTTGGCTCAGTGTGCTGCGGCAGTCAAAAAAGCAAACAGAATGTTAGGAATTATTAGGAAGGGAATGGTGAATAAAACGGAAAATGTCATAATGCCTCTATATCGCTCCATGGTGAGACCGCACCTTGAATACTGTGTACAATTCTGGTCACCGCATCTCAAAAAGGATATAATTGCAATGGAGAAGGTACAGAGAAGGGCAACCAAAATGATAAAAGGGATGGAACAGCTCCCCTATGAGGAAAGGCTGAAGAGGTTAGGGCTGTTCAGTTTGGAGAAGAGACTGAAGTGGGATATGTTGGAGGTCTACAGAAGCATGAAGGCAATTGAACATGTTAATGTAAATCAATTATTTACCCTCTCAGATAGAAGGACCAGGTTGCACTCCATGAAGTTAGCAAGTAGCTCATTTAAAACAAATCAAAGGCAATTATTTTTCACTCAGTGCATAGTTAAGCTCTGGAATTCATTGCCAGAGGATGTGGTATGGCAGTTAGTGTAACTGGGTTTAAAAAAGTTTTGAATAAGTTCCTCAAGGAAAAATTCATATACTGCTATTAATCAATAAGGAATAGTAACTTGAGAGCTATTTAATGTTTGGGTGCTTGCCAGGTTCTTATGGCCTGGATTGGCCACTGTTGGAAACAGGATGCTGGGCTTGATGGACTCTCGGTCTGACCCAGTATGGCATGTTCTTATGTTCATGTGTTCTAGTATATGGAGGAGAAAATACCATCATATTTCCTGTGGGTCCACTGAAGCCTAATTTCATGTGATGTCCCTTCATTTATATGCAAATACACACTAATTTCTGACCCAAGTTTAATGTGTATGCTAAGTTCAGTTTTCATTGAGCCACTAAGCAACAAATATAACTGGGTAAGTTTAGCCAAGTTATTTTTATCCAAATTTTTCAGACACATTTTTTTAAAATTTGTATTCCACTTTAAATTGAATTACATTCAGGTACTCTCAGTATTTTCCTATCCCCAGAGGGCTTACAATCTAAGTTTGTACCTGAGGCAATGGAGGGTAAAGTGACTTGCCCAAGGTCACAAGGAGTGACAGCAGGACTTGAACTCTGGTCTCCTGGGTTGTAGCCCCCTGCTCTAACCACTAGGCTAGTCCTCCACATCTAACTAGCTGGGGAAGTTATGGCCTGCCAGTACTAACCCCAGATACCAATGGGGTCAGTTCCAGCAGGTTGGTGGTGACCAAGCGGGACCTAGACAATTGCCCAAGCATCCAGTCACTTCACTAGTTTTAGATGGGATGGTGGTTGGGGAGTCTGATGAGCATTGGATTGAATATATAAAATTGTAGTGTTCATAAGCTACAAAAGACCACAGAAAGAGGAAGACAGGCGACAATATCTGGAAAAGCTAAGAGAAACTGGGAAAGTAGTCAGGAATGCAAACATTGAAATGGAAGAAAAAATAGCAAATTCAGTAAAACAGGGGACAAGACTTATTTTTAGATAGGTTAGCGCTAGATGGATGTGGTCCCTATTCATAAAAGTGGAAAGCCACTTAGTCTGACCTTTGTGGTGAGCAAACGAATGGAATCACAGATAAAGCAGAGGTTGGTGCAGTTTTTGGAATCTAATGGATTGCAAGATGCAAGGTAGCAAGGTTTTACCAGAGGTAAATCTTGTCAGACAAATCTGATTAATTGTTTGATTGGGTGACCAGAGAGTTAAATCAAGGGAGAGCGCTACATGTAATGTACTTGGATTTCAGCAAGGACTTTCACATGGTTCCGCACAGAAGATTTGTAAATAAATTGAGCGCCCTTGGTATGGGTCCTAGAGTGACTGACTGGGTTAGAAAGTGGCTGAGTGGGAGGCTACAAAGGGTAATGGTAAACGGAGATCACTCCCAAGGAAGGGGGTGTGTGACTCAGGGATCAATCCTTGGACCAGTGATGATATGAAAATCTGCCCTAGGGTAAACAGCAGGAAGGTGTGGAAAAGATGAGGGATGTATTGAAGCAATTGTCTAGGGTCTGGCATGCAAGATTTAATGCTAGAAATGGTCAGAGGTGTTTGTTCTAAAGCACATGGGGACAGATTTAAAGATCTAAACATGTGCACCCTAGAGGAAAGGCGAGATAGGGGAGATATAAATACCTCCAAGGGCGCCATGCACAGTAGGTGCGTCTCTTTCAATGGAAAGGAGGCTCTAGAACGAGGGGGTCCTGGGATGAGGGTGAAAGGATGTTGGGCAGAAGCCCTCCCTAAGCAATGGTGACTGTGAGGGTGGTGGATGCATGGCACAGCCTCCCCGTGGAAGCGGTAGAGACACTAACTAAATGCATTTGATAAACAGAAGGGATCTCTGAGGATTTGATGGGAATTATAAAGCTAAATTAGTTGGGTGAAAGGGCAGACTAGATGGGTCGCGTCTTCTTTTCTCTGCTGCCATGTTTCTCTCTTTCTATGTATCGTATGCTCCACTGCATGCAATTGTGGAGAAGCAAAGAAGGAGGCAGCAGAATCTGACTTTGATAGAAACGATTAAGTTCCTGGGGCTGACAGCTGAGATGTATCCCTTGCAATGGGATCAGAATAAGCTGGACAAGTCTTTGTGAGGACATCTGTGAGTGGGATGGAGGGCATTGGTGGAGCGTCTGCACTCCAGGAGCTGACATGAAAGAATTATTTCAAGCTGATTTTCAATACTTGAAGAAATGGGAACTGCTCTACACAACTTAGCAATGAAAAGGTTAATTTTCTCTGACTTGTGTCTCTCACAAAACTGCTTTGGAAACAGGGTCCCTAGCGTTGGCATAAAGGCGTCCTTCCTCCTTTGTGTCTGTGAAACAGACCTCACTGGCAGGGTTTGCTTCTCGCCGCACATGGCAGGCTTTGCTTGCACTGGCTCCAAGGGAAAAAAGAAAACTTTCGTCTTATAATTGAAAGTCCTGCAATCTTTCTGGTGACCCAAAGCTAAATAATTGGTTCCAAGTTAAATGTTCTGCCATGAGCAAAATACTTTCTAACAGAAGACAGTTTGAGAAATAATTGCAATAGAAAATGACTATGCAGTGCTGGTAAAAGACAATGAGGCTTTTATTTACCCTGACATGAATGGAAAGCCTGCATTATAAAGTGATAGTGGGGAAATGAACGTAAGCTTCTGCATTCAAAGCAGCAAGATGTAATTACTAGATAAGCCAGGCAATACCCCACTGATCTCCCCTGGACACAGAAATAAATTGGGTGCGAATGACTACCAAAACAGCTTCATAGTCTCTCTCACTCACTCAGAAATGTGACTCCTATGGGATCACACGTATTTTAACCTAGGACAGAACAAATATATGAATCAATTTGTGATCTCTAGCCCTGATAATTCAAAGCTGCGTAGTTAATGGCAGAATGACAGGAAGCTCTGTATTTGGATACGGGCCAGTAGTATGTGTATCGGTGCTATGCAGCCTCCCTCACCTCCTCGTGGCACATCGATAGGTAAAATGCTGGTTTACCTGGGCAGACCAGCGCAGCAGCATACAAATACTTCATTGGACCATTTATTTATTTATTTATTTATTTATTTATAGATTTTTCTATACCGGGGTACGTAAATAACATCACCTCGGTTTACATTCAAACAGTAATTCAGCATTGCGCTTTACAATATAACAAGGAAACTAAACGAAAAACAATACAGTATATAACTTTATATTAATAGAATATCAGCAATATATGAGAGATTGTGGCAGTTAGGAAGAGTAGTTGAGGATTCAGATCATTGATAGTAGGCTTTTTTAAATAGCAGGTTTTAAGGTTTTGTTTAAATTTTTTGTGACAGAGTTCCTGGCGTAATTCAGAGGGCATGGTGTTCCATATTGTTGATCCAGCAATGATGAAAGATCGATCTTTTGTGCTAGAGAGTTTAGTCAGATTGGGTGCTGGGATATTTAGTTTGGCTAAATTCTGGAATCTCGTTGGGCGGGAAGACGTTTTGAATTGTAGTTCATCTGTAAACCAGAGCATTTCTCTGTTTTGAATGGCTTTGTGTATCAGCGACATAGATTTATAAATTATCCTGTAAGCCACAGGTAGCCAGTGCAAAGACTGAAGAGCTGGAGTGATGTGATCATGGCGGCTTGTGTCGGTGATAATGCGGGCAGCTGCATTTTGCAGCATTTGCAAAGGTTGAATGGTGGCTTTGGGTAGACCCAGTAACAGAGCATTGCAGTAATCAATCTTTGATAAAATAGTTGCTTGTAAAACTGTGCAGAAATCATATTGGTATAATAGAGATTTAATCTGTTTAAGCGTAAATAGCTTAAAGAAACCATTTTTTACCGTATCCGCGATGAATTTTTTAAATGTGAGATTGCTGTCAATGATGATACCAAGGCTGCGTACTTGTTGTGAAATAGTGGAGTTGTTTTGAGCAATATCAGAGTTGATCAGTATTGTATTTTTTGGAGGTGAAATTATGATAAGTTCAGTTTTATTGGTATTTATAGCCAATTGGTTGTCTGTGAGGATTGTTTTAATTTCTAATAAAGCTACCTTCCAGGTATTCAGTGCATTTGTGATTGTGCTGGTTATAGGTATGAGTATTTGAACATCATCTGCGTAGATGAAGTGTTGAAGACCCAATTTAGAGAGTAGCCAGCATAGCGGTGTAAGGTAAACATTGAACAATGTGGAGGAGAGAGAAGATCCTTGGGGAACTCCTTGAGAGAGGTTTCTTGGCTTGGATTCACTTCGTCCACATCTAACGCTGTATGTTCTATTGCTCAGGAATGACTGAAACCATAGTAAAGCCGATCCCGAGATACCTGTTTCAGAAAGACGGGTAATAAGAGTGTTGTGGTTTACCGTGTTGAAAGCCGCTGATATATCAAGAAGGGCGATGAGGTATGATTTGCCAGCATCTAAAGCTTTTAGTAGCACCTCAGAAAGTGATATCAAAAGTGTTTCCGTGCTGTGGTACTTTCTGAACCCATATTGAGATGGCATTTCACATTTCACGGCGAATCCTCAAAGCATTTATACACAGGTGAGGAGTGTACAAGTGAGTGCACTGGGGAGCGCTGTTCCAGGGGGCAGAGTTGGAACTTAGGGGGGGACACACTTTGGGATTTTAAAAATTACCTGCCACATTTTAAATCCCCCTCTCTCCCTTTCTGCCCTGTACTCTTTCTCCTTCTAATCTGATCTTTTTGTTTCCATTGACTCTGACCTCTTTTACCCTCCGTTCTTCTCAACAGGATGCTGCCACACTCAATCACACACACAGCCACACATAAATGAAGCCACAGTCTCGTACTGTGAGTGTAAGAGACTATTCCTTGGATACAGAGTTTCAACCCAGCTGGATGATTTCATAGAAAATAATGAGATATACGATAATGAGGAAAATGGATTTCTTAGTGTCCAGATGAATTCAGAAGCAGTGGGTTATACACCTTTACCAGCAGATGGAGACAGAGCAAACTGACATCACAGTATATATATACTCCTGCAGTGACATCAGCCTGCCAGTATTCACCATCTCCAGCAGCTGGTGGACATGCATTTCCCTACTGGGGATTACTTCAGATTGAGAAGACAATTAATTGGAGATTTAAATTGCCCCGCTCTTCTGCAGTGATACCTAATGGTCCCTCCCCCAGGTGAGAATTCCTGAGGTGATTTCCGTGCTCCCTCAGATGAGTGCCTTGGACCGGTAGCTAGAAATAGGCCAGCAAGGACTTATCTGATTAAGCAGCTGAAAGGCAGTGGGAGCAGGAGGTGGTGATGGTGACGGTATATGCCCTCTCCCCCCGCAGCCAGAGACCGTCTCTGTACACGGCCGGGAAGACTGAGTTCAGGTACATTAAAAAAAAAAAAAGAAAGAAACAGTCAGAGACAGAGTGGAGGGGTTAGTTTAGGACTTCCTATGGTTGCCATCCCCACGTGCATTCCAGCTGCCATGGGGGTTAGGGGAACCGGCAGGTTGAGCAGCCCGGGTGGACTAGGTGCCGCTTTTAGGCTTCTTTTTGTGCATCATGTGATAGGCCGCAGTGGCGTTTCGCGCGCTTTTTTCTGCATGTTCAGCTCCCTTCTACAGGATCATCGGTGTGTGCAAGTGCATCCTGCTGTGCGTCTGAATTATGCGTGTGGCCTGTGTGCACACTCTCTTACATGCTGGTTATGCACCAAGGTTTGGAGCGGTGACAGTGCACTTAGCTTTTGGCACACAAACTTGGGACGTTTACATTTTGGGCGCGTAAATTTGTTACTCCATTCAGGAGTATAAAAAACAAGCTCAGAAATTATCCAACCATTTTTTGGATCAGGGTTACACTCATAAATGCATATGGAAAACCTAGAAAAGAGTGCTCTATGCAAATCGAGAGAATTTGCTGCAAAATACTGAACAAAGGCCAGTAGAATATAAATAAAGTATGCACAATCCTCTTTTCAAATAGGGCCAACAGGATTAAAACTATCATTCACAAATATTGGCAAATGCCGGGAGAGTGGGCACTCGCCCGCTCTCCTGCGACTTTTACTGTATCGGCCCGATAAATGGTAATGGAACCCATGAGGGAGGATGTGATACTCGATCTGGTGCTCTCTAATGGGGATAATGTCTCTGATGTTCGGGTAGGGGTTCACCTGAGCATTAGTGATCATCAGACGGTATGGTTCAATATCATGAATAGGATATACAGAAGTCACACAAAGAGCCAATTTTGAATTTTACAAATACGATCAAAATGGGGATGTATCTGGAAAAAGAGCTGGAAGACTGGGAGAAAATGGGTTAAGTGTAACAACAGTGGGCCAAACTGAAAGGAGCTATTACAAAGGCAATAAATCTATATGTTAGGAAAGTAAACAAAAGTAAGAGGAAAAAGAAACCGATCTCATTCTCTAAGGAGATGGCAGAAAAAAGGAAGGCAAAAAGAACAGCATTCAAGAAGTTTTAAAGGATCAAAAAAAAAAAAAGAATACAAGAAGGAATATTTGTTAAAACTGAGGGAGATGAAGAAAGAAAGGAAAGCAAAAGGTCAAGCAGAAGAAAGAATTGCCATAGATGTAAAGAGAGGAGACGAAACATTTTTCAGATCTATCAGAGAAAGAAGGGAGGCCCAAAATGGTGTAATGAAATTGAAAGGTGATGAGGAGCACTGTATGGAGAGAGACAAAGAAATGGCAGAAATATTAAACAAATACTTCAGTTTGGTGTTCACTAAAGAAGACTCTGGAGAAGGACTGTTGCTGGTTGACAAGACTGTAGATGGAGATGGGGTAGATGAAACTTCATATACAATCAAGAAGAGAATGTATGGGAAGAGCTAGGTAAACTGTAAGTGGACAAGGCCATGGGACCAGATGAGGTTCATCCCAGGATACTGAGGGAGCTCAGAGATGTGCTGGCGGGTCCGCTGCATGACCTTTTCAATAGATCCCTGGAAACAGGAGTGGTCCCACGTGATTGGAAAAGAGAGGTGGTGGTACTGCTTCATAAGAGTAGTAACAGAGAGAAGGCTGGAATCTACAGGCTAGGTAGCCTCAATTCATGGTAAAATTAATGGAGACTCTGCTGAAGTAAATGATGGTGAACTATTTACAGTCAGGAGGATTGCTGGACCCGAGGCAGCATGGATTCACCAGGAGAAGATCCTGTCACACAAATTTGACTGATTTTTTTGATTGGGTGACCCAAGAATTGGATTGAGGAAGAATTGGATTGAGGAAGAAGTGTTCTTCCTCAATCCAATTCTTGGGTCACCCAATCAAAAAAATCAGTCAAATTTGTGTGACAGGATCTTCTCCTGGTGAATCCATGCTGCCTCGGGTCCAGCAATCCTCCTGACTGTAAATAGTTCACCATCATTTACTTCAGCAGAGTCTCCATTAATTTTACCATGAATTGAGGCTACCTAGCCTGTAGATTCCAGCCTTCTCTCTGTTACTACTCTTATGAAGCAGTACCACCACCTCTCTTTTCCAATCACGTGGGACCACTCCTGTTTCCAGGGATCTATTGAAAAGGTCATGCAGCGGACCCGCCAGCACATCTCTGAGCTTCCTTGTTATATTCCTTGTTATATTACTTGATGTGATCTACTTGGATTTCAGCAAGTTTGTGAATAAAATGAGAAGCTTGGGAATGAGCACCAATGTGGTAACATGGATTACAAACATGGCTGGTGGATAGAAGACAATGTATAATGGTAAATGGAACCTAATCTTAAGAAAGAACAGTGTTAAGCGGAGTGCCACAAGGATCGGTGTTGGGACCGGTTCTGTTCAATATCTTTGTGAGCGACATTGCAGAAGGGATAAAAGGTAAAGTTTGTCTATTTGTGGATGATATTAAGATCTGCAACAGAGTGGACATGCCAGAAGGAGTAGAGAGAATGAAACATGATTTAAGGAAGCTTGAACTGTGGTCGGAGATTTGGTAGCTGGGATTCAATGCCAAGAAGTTCTGATTCGCGCATCTGGGTTGTGGTAATCCAAAAGAACTGTATGTTAAGGTGAGGTGAAAGGCTGTTGTGCATGGACCAAGAGATGGACCTTGGGGTGATAGTGTCTAGCGATCTGAACTGGGCACAGTGGATCTTTTGACGGACCCAAAATGGTACTTCATATATTCTTATGTTCTTAATCACACCGCATTACATGTTGAACTTTGTGAGGCATTTATCTGTCTACTTCTGTGGTATGGAATTAAGTCAAAGATGCATCTGCCTCTAAAAAGCAACTAATATTTATAATCTTATTATCAGTAGAAATAACATGCAAAGTCTCAAGTTCTCGTTTAAGTCACCAGGTTTAATTACAATCTAGGAAAAAATATTTCTTGGGAGAAATTGCCATCTACCTTCTTGTTTAGTTATTGCTCTTGATGGTTTTAACCTTTGTTAGACAAAGGCTGTAATTAGGTCATTTTGTGTCTCTCTGTTTTGCTTGAGATGATTGGATCAGTCTTCAGACATATATTCTAGTCAGTCTTTAGATGTGTATTGTATCAAGAGCCTTGCTGAATTACATTATGGATATGTAAATGCTGACAGTGTTCTCTTGTGTAAGTCCCATACTCTGTAGCTGTCTGTCTCACCCATCTCCCTCTCAATGCCTTGCTTCTCATGATTTTTGTACACAACGGCTCTTACTCATCCAGATTTTTATGCTGGTGAATGTAGTTTGGAAGGCTGCAATTTTAATTCATGGGAAAAGTCTTGTAAATTCTATTACACCTATTACTTTACATTCAGCACTTTTTTGTTCGACTAGTCACAGTTAACCTTTGCAACTTACCAATCACAGTTACTGGCATGCATTTTCATCCCTATTAACTGCAAAGACCACAGTAAGCATCCTCCTACTGTGTGCGATCTTTACAGCCTTACAGACCTGGATTCCATGCTAGGGCTTTCATTCTATAGATTTCATAGAATAGGCATCTCAATAGCTTCAGTACTAGCTATATACTCATTCCTCCAGCTCTGTGTACTGTGAAGCCTGTCAGCATATCTGACTGCTTATTTCAGAGCCTGCCAGGTGTTTATATTAATATGAGATGTACTTTGTAACCTTATCTCCATTGCTATTCAGAGGTTTTATTTCACAGAGATACTTTTGAAAAAAAGCTGTTCTGTAGAGTGTGAATGCTTATCCGTGCTTCTCTGCATTAATTCTCTTCTCTTTAAATCTCTTTCAAATTCAAGAATGCTTTCATGACCACTCTTATCTGGTAATTTGTAAGCAATTGAACATATTAGAATTGAATGGTGTCAATCCAGGGCTTTAGAATGTGGAAAGAGGCAGGGAGTTATGAGGAGGATCTCTTGAAAATTCAGGGGTCAATGAAGCACTTTATTCTCCCAAAAAGTATAGAAAGAAGGTTCATTAAGCAGAGTATGCTGGTACTTTTGAATCTGGGAAATCTTTCAGATGTGTTCTCTTTGCAAATTTGCTAAAGCATGCCTGCGAATATGAACTTTGATCTGCTACATCTGCAGCTCAGGTTCCACAGGAAAACCAGGAACCAACTCAGTCCCATATCCCAAAATACCCATTTCCTGCACTGGTTACATTTAGCCACCTAGTGGAACTACACAGCTACATTTAGATATTCAGCAATGGGCAAAGTTCAAATACTTTGATCTAGTCAACTAACACCTTAATTAGACAGGTAGATCACTTTGCAAATTGCTCTCTTATTGCTCAGGAATGTCATCATGACTAAAAAATGGACAAGTACTTCCAATTGTTCTCTCTCTTCTTTACTCCTCACTCTCTTGATCAGTCTTTACAGTTGTGATAGTGTAATAGTATTCAGTTACTATTTAGTTCACCCAATGTACCAGAAATGTACCTCTCACAAGTTGGGTTTGAGGCACTGACCTAAGCTGACCTAAGAGTGAGGCTCATGGGAGCTGGTGATTTTAGGGATGTGAATCGTTTTTATAATGACTTGAAATATCGTACGATATTTCTTAATTCGTTATATATTGGTTAAAATGAGAAACGAACATTTTTTCCCCCGAATTTTCGTGAAAATAATTTTTCGGGTTAGTGCGCATTAACAAAAAACCGTTTGTTTTTGTTCGTTTTTGTTCTTTTTGTTAGAGCTCTAACCCTCTGAAATGGTGTCCCAGAGGGTTCCCAGGGAAAGAAACCTTGCTTTCAAATAAAGTCTTTTGGTGTCACATGGGGTCAGCAGTCGATGTGTAATCCTTGCAGCTCTTATTGCATCCCCCATGTAAATAATCGCTTCAGTCTACGCAAGCCTTGGTGCCTTTCTAAGATAAAAGGTACTAAGTCAAGGGGGGAGGGGTCTATGGTGACTTTCTCTTTGCCCACCCAGACCTCTGTTCTCCTCCTCCTCCCCACCCCCTTCCCGCCTTCTTGGCTGGATGGTAGGATAAGCTGCGCTAGCCTTCCCAGCATGCAGTGGCTGACCATGCCAGGCCTGCACTGCGCACACGGTGGAAGCTCACGAGCCCGTCACCAGAATCTCATGGCGTCGGCAGCCAGGAAGTGCTGCTGTCCTGACTCTCACCGCTGCCTTTTCTATTCACAAATTCATGAAAAGCAAATCTGCCACAGTTCAAACAGATTCCAGGCCGGTGGCCCCTGTGGGCAATGTTTTAATCCTGTTCTGTCTATTTCATATCAAGACCTTGTCTGCCGCATTAGGGTAGTGTTAACCGTTTAAAACGTTTGTGAATCTGCACAATTTATTTTTTTTTATAATTAGTATCATAAACCTTTTTAAAGTCTGATGTATATTCCTTCAGATCATCAAATCTGCAGGAGTATTCGTCCAGTTAATGGAGCCAGCGGCACTTGATTTCAATACAGATTCTCTCATCTCAGCAAATCTGTGTCAAATGTGTCCGATTTCTCTCAGATTTGCGGGGAAAAATGTTTAAAAAATGTCCTCAATGAATCAGAGGTAAATTTAAAAATAATGTCAAACTTGGCCTAAACTGAAATTTGGTGGTTCAAGCCTGACCTTGAATTTTTCAGGCATTTTTATTCCCCAACAGAGCTGATCCTTTTTAAAAGGACAGGAAAATTCAGTCTCTAGAGAGGGTGTTTATGTAACCGTGCACAGTGGGATAAAGTCTGCTCATATAGTTAGGGCCATATCTTAAAATCTACGCACGGGCGTAGATTTGTTCGTGCAACCCGGCGCGAACAAATCTACGAACGATTTTATAACATGCACGCGCTCCGAAATCAGAGCGGCCTTGGAGGGAACTTTTTTCCACCCCCCCATCCCTAAATATCCCCCCCCCCCTACCTTTGCTCCAAAAGTTACGCCTGGCAGGTGTAACTTGTGCACGCTGGCCAGCTGCAGGCGCCCCATACCCCGGCACAGGCTGCTGTGCCAGAGCCCTGAGCCACTTACATGGATAAAACCAGACCCTCCACCTTTGGAAATATATTTTGAGAAAACTATCATAAACCACTAAGGATATGCATTTATGTGAAATGACAATGTGAACAATTTTGTCTATATAATTTCATATCATTATCAAAATGAAGCAATAGAAAAACAACACAAAATGTGTTTTCCCTTTTAACATTTTTAGTGCACACTGGGGTAGATTTTATAAAAGTTCGGCCGGATTTTAAAAGGGTTACGCACATAAGTTATGCGCGTAACCCTTTTAAAACCCCCCTGCCCGCGCCGAGCCTATTTTGCATAGGCTTGGCCTGGTGCGCGAACAAAAGTACGCGCGGGCATAGATTTATAAAATCTACCCCATGGCGCAAACAAAAGTACGCCGGATTTTAATAGATATGCGCGTAGCCGCACCTATCCTTTGAAATCCGGGGTTGGTGCGCACACGGCTGCCCAAAATCGGCAGCCTGCGCGCCGAGCCACGCAGACTGCCTCCATTCCCTCCACCCCCCCCCCCTGCACCTTCCCCTCCCTTCCCCTACCTAACTCATCCCCCCAGCCCTATCTAAACCCCTCCTACCTTTGTTGCACAAGTTATGCCTGCCCAAGGAAGGCGTAATTTGCGCGCACCGGGCCTGCTGCCGGCGCGCCATAGTCCGGTCCGGCGGCTGGTCCGGAGACTGCGGCCACGCCCCCGGAACATCCCCAATGATGCGCCGGCCATGACACGCCCTCCGGAACACCCCCGATGATGCGCTGGCCGCGCCACGCCCCCCCCCCCCAGGAAAGCCCTGGGACTTACGCGCATCCCGGGGCTTTGCGTGAGCCGGCAGCCTATGCAACATAGGCTCGGCGTGCGCAAGGGGAGCTTGGGCCAGGTTTTCGGGGGGGCCCACTATTTGCAAAACCTAAAAAAGAAAAAAATTGGGAAAAACCTAAATGACATGAAAATTGGTTCCCCAAATGACAGAAAATGACATAACATATAACTTTTTTGCCCTGCACACCACTATAAACCACCAGTGCACCATACTAATTGCCTGAAGATATTGTTAAAACAGTATGGGGCAGATTTTCAAAGCCCTACGTGCGCCGGGCCTATTTTCAAAAGGCCTGGTGGCCTTTTGAATGAAGCCCCAGGACACATGTAAGTCCCTGGGCTTGAAAAAATGGGCGGGGAGTGGGCAGGGAGTGGGCAGGGAGTGGGCGTGGCCAGAGGCCTCTCCACGGACGCTGGGCCGGGGGATCGCGTGCTGGCAGTTAGCTGGTGCGTGCAAGTTATGCCTGCCTCTGGCACACGAAAAACCCCTGCACGTAACAGAAATAACTATGATAATCCCTCAGTGCAGCTGGAATATGTTGCTAAAAGAGTGTGCTTGGTTTGAGATGCTTGTATATTTAGTTTAAGTTGATTATATTATTAGGTATTTATGTAAAGTAGGAACATATTGTTCTAAAGTTCAGTAACACTGTTGTACACCTTACTCTTTATAATGTGGCCTCTACTTCTTGTGTCCTGTCTTGTGTGGATTTCTTATTCCTAAATTTATTTATTTATTTATTTATTTAAAAGATTTTATATACCGTCATTCCTAATTACATCACAACGGTGTACAACAACCTTAAAACTTAAAATGCATCAACAGAAATAATCATCTAAATACAAAAAAAAACACATTCACATATACAGTGCAATTAACATAGGATACAGTAAAAGCTAAACTTGAATTTTATCAATGAAGGCTTGCTCAAACAGCCAAGTTTTCAGCCTTTTCTTGAATTTTTTTGACTCAGTTTCGAATCGTAACTCAGCTGGCAAGGTGTTCCAGATGCTTGGGTCTGCTACAGAGATTACTCTATCTCGAACTAATGCTAAGTGTGTGGTATTTATTGAGGGGACATAAAGCAGTCCTTTCTTGGCGGATCTTAGGGATCTATGTGGAGTACGCATGCGAATAGAAATATTTAACCAATCTGTCTTATGAGCGTAAATAGCCTTGTGGAGGATACAGCAAGTTTTATACAGGATCCTTTGGGCTATGGGGAGCCAGTGAAGGCTGATCAAAATTGGAGTAATATGTTCTCGCTTGCTGCAATTCATTAGTACCCTGGCCGCAGCATCCTGCAACACCTGTAATGGACGAAGTGATGATTGAGGGAGTCCCAGTAAGAGAGAATTGCAGTGATCTAACGATGACAGTATAAGGGCCTGCAATACAGATCGGAAATCATTATAGTTTAATAAGGGTTTTAGATGTCTAAGGACCAGCAGTTTATAATAACCGTCTCTTAGTTTTGTAGAAATGTGCTTTTTAAAGTTTAATTCACAGTCGATAGTTATCCCCAGATTTTTAACTGAATCAACTAATTCAGTCCTGACATTATTTGATAAGGAGAGTACATTTTTTATATTAGATTTAGGTTTTCTCTTGAGCAAAATGATTTCTGTTTTTTCCCAGTTTTTTTCCGGTTTTTTCCGGTTACTAACCCAGTGGGTTAGTAACCGGAACAGTTACTAACCCACATGAAACTTGCCATGTTGATGGCAAGTTTCATGTGGGTTAGTAACTGTTCCGGTCTGGCATTTATACTCACGAACAATGGACTCTGACACTTCCAGGTTAAAGCACCTTTTAAGCTTTTAACCCGTACGCTCTATGGCATCACTTCATATTTATTTCCTGCCTTATCTTCTTTCCAGCTTGTTGCAAGCTTCCAAGTTCTCTTTCCCTGTTGATTGTAACTTTGACTTATTCCTACCTATTGTTATCTGTCGTTTACTTGAATTGTTACTCCAGTTATACCCTTGTTAAATGTAAACCGATCCGATATGGTTATTTACTATGAAGGTCGGTATAAAAAACTGTTAAATAAATAAATAAATAAATAAATAAATAAATAAATAAATAAGATAGAGGTTTGTTTCTTTAAATGTCTGTTCAAGAGTATCAGCAATAGTTAAAGGGGTAATAATTCCAAATAATAGTTAAATGGCTTTAAAAATCAGGCCTTCAAGAAATATTTTTGTTGTTAGCCTAGGGTGTCTATTATATTTTAATAAATTCTATATAATTAGTCATTTCCAAACGGTGCATTGTTAAACAATCTACTCATTGCTATGCTAAGGTCCTTTGATGTTTGCAATGAAGACAAAAGTAAATGATGTCATCGAAATTGTTTTGTGACCTTTACAAAATACTTTTGTGACTTCTTCCTGTTTTCTTGGAGGTTTACTGGGAATCTGTTTTGTGTGACTCCCCACCTCCACGGGTATTAGGTAAAAGTTCATTAATGGCTTTCTTGCGCATCGATGTTTATGAAAATGACGCCTGTGATGAGCTTTGGAGTAGGTGGGTGCAGAATGAGCTAAGGATGGAGACATGGGTTGAGTTATAGAGAGGTAAAAGATGTGGGTGTCGTGTTAGGCCAGACCACTGCATGCATGCAGTACATTGGATTTGGATTAAGTTACTCTCCTTTTCCCAACTCAAACTCAAGGCAAGTTCCTTTAAGAGAGTCTAATTTTACTTTTCAGGATGAAACAAATATTCCAGACAGCTGAAGCTGCTCATTTCTAGGAAATGAACAACGTCCAATCAAATTACTTTGACTCTAAAGTGGATATTGTAATATTTTCTGATGCTGTATCTATAAACTCCGTGTGCAGTCTTAGCATCACAGAGAGGCAGGGGAAGGAGCATATTCAGAAAATTGCACCCAGCCCAAAACCCCAAAACAAGGGCTGTTTCCTTCCTTCAGATCTGGTATTCTCAAGGTAAACAGTTTTCTATTCCTTCCTCTTCTCATTGTTTTAAGTTTTAATTATGCTCTCGATGAACTATTAATAAATGCATTTCTCAGTATTTGAATACGTGCAAATCTGAGGTGCTATTACACCATGTGCTAAAATATCAGGTATAAATGAAAGATGTTAAAATGCTATTAATATTCCAGCCAAGCGTGAAGTCTAATTTTGTCCCTTTTCTTTGCATGCTGAAATGTTAAGGTAACAGTCTACTAGGTTTCCAATAATAGAAATGTCCCATTTCTTTCCTCTCTCCAGTTTATTGAGTCCTGCTGCTAAAACAACATGAAGTTAGCCAGCTAAATGAATATTTGGGCACCTCTCTGGCTAAGTTCCTTGCAGCTAATAAGTTAGGTGGATAAGTTGGGGCGTTCTGGGGATGTAACTGGGAGGAGATGAGTCAGCCGGGTAAGATAACTGGCTAACTCCAATATTCCATAGAAACATAGAAATGACAACAGAAGAAGACCAAACGGCCTATCCAGTCTGCCCAGCAAGCTACGCACTTTATCCATTTTTTTCCCTTTTATTCTCTCTCACCTGTTACTTTTGGCTTCCAGTACCCTCCAGCCCTAATTCCCCTCCAGCCCACCACCAATGTAGAGAGCAGCGCCGTATCTGCATCCAAGTGAACGTCCAGCTCAATTAGGGGTAGCAACCGCTGTAACAAGCAGACCACACCCTTACCCCATACTCTTACCTACCCCTGTTTTTATTTTTTTGTTTTTTGTTTTTTTTTGGAGATAGCAGCCCTCCATCCTTCCGCTCCGTGAAGGTGGAACACCAACTACTGGCCACTGGCATCCCGCTCCGTGAATGTCTCTCTGGCTACTGCCGCTCCGTGCAGTGTTTGAATGCCTCTGTGGCTACTGCCGCTCCGTGCAGTGTTTTCACGCCCTCTAGACGAGGCTACTGCCCTCCGTGCAGTGTTTTCACGCCCTCTAGACTTGATGGATCCACAGTGTTTATCCCACGCCCCTTTGAAGTCCTTCACAGTTTTGGACTTCACCACTTCCTCCGGAAGGGCATTCCAGGCATCCACCACTCTTTCCATGAAGAAATACTTCCTGACATTGCTTCTTAGTCTTCCTCCCTGAAGCCTCAACTCGTGACCCCTGGTTCTGCTGATTTTTTTCTGACGGAAAAGGTTTGTCGTTGTCTTTGGATCATTAAAGTTTTTCAAGTATCTGAAAGTCTGTATCATATCACCCCTGCTCCTCCTTTCCTCCAGGGAGTACATATTTAGATTCTTCAATCTCTCCTCGTATGTCATCCGATGAAGACCCTCCACCTTCCTGGTCGCCCTTCTCTGTACCGCTTCCATCTTGTCCTTGTCTCTTTGTAGATACGGTCTCCAGAACTGAACACAGTACTCCAGGTGAGGCCTCACCAAGGACCTGTACAAGGGGATAATCACTTCCCTTTTCTTGCTCGATATTCCTCTCTCTATGCAGCCCAGCATTCTTCTGGCTTTTGCTATCGCCTTGTCGCATTGTTTCACAGATTTCATATCATTAGACACTATCACCCCAAGGTCTCTCTCCTGCTCCGTGCACATCAGCCTTTCTCCCCCCATCGAATACAGTTCATTCGGATTTCCACTCCCCATATGCATGACTCTCCACTTCTTGGAATTGAATCTCAGCTGCCATATCTTCGACCACTCTTCCAGCTTCCTTAAATCCCATCTCATTCTCTCCACTCCTTCCGGCGTGTCCACTCTGTTGCAGATCTTAGTGTCATCCGCAAAAAGACAAACCTTACCTTCTATCCCATCCGCAATGTTGCTCACAAATATATTGAACAGGACAGGTCCCAACACCGATCCTTGTGGTACACCACTTAAAACCTCCCTCTCTTCAGAGATAGCTCCATTTGCCATCACACAGATAGTCGGCTATATTCAATACTTTGACTGCACTATTGAATATATTTCCAAAGTTAGCTGGGTAAGTTTATCTGCTAACTTTGCTATCTGGACTGTGTCTGAATACGAACCTTGATATTTTCCTCATATTTATATGTAACTTCTGAGTTAATTGAAAATTAGTGCTAGCCAACTAATAGCTAGATTTATCTAATAGCTGTAAATATTGCATGCAGTAGAAAAGGGGGTGTGTTTATTTCCTACTTTTCATGCTCATTTCACCACAAGGAGAGAGAGAGAGAGAAAGAGATACTACCTTAAGGCCTTGTAGTAGCTATTTATATCTCTATGGGAGGCCCACCTAGTAACTCGAGGTGAGGTTTAGGTAGCAGTGTAGGGGTTAGGGGCCACTTTTACATGCAGAGTGAGACGTACGAACAGAACAGTGCACTCTTGTGAAGATCTGATGAACCTCAGAGTGAGGACACTCACCCAAAGATGAGATTTGTGCAATGCTCTCTCACTCTAGCTTGATGGACTCTCTACCTGGGTAAAATCATTAATGTGTTTACGCATGCGAAAATACCATAGCGCGATTTGATAAATGACCCTATAAGTTACTTCCCTGATGCTACCATGCTTCAGGGACCACCCAGAATGTGAGTCCCTTTTTAGCCTCTGCCCATTCAGCTGGAATAAAGTGATTTGTCTAACGTTGTTGGGATATTCAGCAGTGCAGCGGCACTGATGAACGTAGCAGCCTGATAACTTTATCTGTCTAACTTTAGCACTGCTCTATGGCATGGCTAGAGTTAGCTGAACGGGTTATCCAACTAACTCTGAATCTCAGACTGAGCCAGATAACTTAGATGGCTGACTTAATTCTGCCCCAAAATGCCCCCTGGAATTCATCCAGGTTATCCAGCTTTATGCAGCTTTTAGTTGTGGGTGCTGCCTGTGCACCTGGAAATGACTCTCTTTATCTGCTCAGCAGTGATGAATTATCAGAACCTCTGATCTAGTCTCCTAACTCCAAACTTCTGAAAACCTCTGTCCAGTTGAGGTCATGCCCCTTGTTTTAAAGTCATGTCTTCTGAGTGGTTTTCATCCCTTCTCGCTCTCTTCAACCATGGGCTGCATCAGCATGGTAATAGCCTCAGCTCATGATAGCGGTGCCTCTTGGTGGGATGCACCCGAAGCTGCCCAATTCTCTTAGACCTGCAGGAATCACTCCTCATTCAGCTACTGTTTGACTTGCCACACTTCCTGGCTTTTCCCCTGCCGTAGAGCTGAGTCAGGCAAACCCTCTCTTCATGAATGAGAATGAGAGGGAAGTTTTTTCTGTTCTCACTATAAACTGGATTTAATATCCTGCACTCTTCGGAGAAGATTGGAGGTAAATATGTGAAAGCAAAGCCTAAGGCAATGAAATTCAGTTCCAAAAATAGATCTCGGGCTCCGCTGAGCAGGGACCGTGCTGTCTATAGAATAAAGCAATCATAGTCATTGGCGCTTATTTCTAAGTGATGGCACAGTCCCAATGGGATATTTATGTCATGAATGATTACAATCTGTATATTTTTCCACACCAGATTGGATTGATATATAATGAAAGCATTCTTTTAACTTTTCAGTGTGTGCTATCTGTGCACATTGAAATCAGTTATGTGAAAGAGCACACTTCCATAAATATCCTTTCACAATAGCCATTTCTACTCACTGATAATAGCATTTTCCTCCGAAGCAGTTAATGGAACGTATGCATGTGATAATAGCTTTTCTGCTTTTACAGCCAGAGCCTTCTGGCTAAACGACTCCAAGAGCAATGGATTATCCCTTACTGTTCACAGGCTGTGAGCGCTGTTCCTTTTATTTGAATTATCACTGCAGCTATTACCCTCTTATTGTATGTGGGGGAGGCATGCTTCCTCACATCAGCGGCTCTTGGACACAGCTGCTTGCTTTTCCTAGATTTGGCCGTTCAGAATCATTTTCCCCTCTGTTTTCCTGCTTGGTAGTAAAATGCTGTGTGTTATTTTTCCTTATTAAGCAGCAGGACCTGTTTAGTGTACAATAAAGGCTCCTTGCAGGATGTGAACCTTTTACTGGAGAAATTTCTTACCTGATAATTTCATTTTCCTTAGTGTAGACAGATGGACTCAGGACCAATGGGCATAGTGCTCTTCTGCTTGCAGATGGGAGACGGAGTCAGATTTCAAAGCTGACGTCACTCCAGATATACCCCTGCAGTAACCTCGGCTCCTCAGTATTCTCTTCGAAAAAGCCATTGTGGATATATATTTGCTTAAATAACTTGATTAAACTTGATTAAAACTTGAACTGGTTTAACTAAATTTCTAGACTTGAGATCCCCAGCGCACTCAACCAATTAACGCCGACACCGGACAAACTGTGGGTATCTTGAACTAGGGGTAGGCTGCAGCTTACCCATATTTGCTTAGTCTCGAGGTTTGCTAGCCGAGATTTTCCTTTTCTGGGGCAGCCGTGGGCGGGTGTTAGTGTGTGAGATAATTGTGAGTGGATCCTTGGGCCGGTGGCAGATGACCACGCCCCCAGGGGAAGATCCCGAGAGGACCACCGGTCAGGCTCAGAGTATGGAGACAGACACACATTAATTCTTTTATTAAACTGTTTTAGAGAACCACCAGAGGTGGCAGTAGTGAGCTGGAAGAGCCTGGCTGGGCTGTAGTCCCTCAGGCACTGGAACAGCGATCCCAGGAAGGCTGAGCTGTAGAGAAAATGAATATAGTGAGTAGGCAGGGTATGCAGAGTTCAGGAACAGAACCTTGATGGTAACACTCACACAATAGTCTCTTAGAAGCCCAGGAGCTGGAATGAATTAGTCCCTCAAGGAGCGAGTACCTGGTTCCAGGGAATGCTCTGAGAGAGAGATGATAACTCACTGGTGTTGTAGGCAGCGGCGACTTCCTGGCAGAAGTAGTATTCGGTAGCAAGTCCGGGAACGTGGGCCTTCGAGGAGCGAATTCTGGTTCCAGACTGCGACCTGAAAAACAAGAGAGAGAGCAAGGCCCCCAAGGAGCGGGTACCTCTGGTAAAGTCCAAGGAGGCAGAGTAGCAAGGTATGCGGAGAGCGAATCCCATCCGCAGCGATACCTGGAGGAAGCTAGGAATCCTTTCCATTGCTAACTCAATTAGTTAGCGAATTCAGAGACCTTAAGTATCCGGTGAGGATGATGTCACCTCAGGGGGATGCCCCTGAGGTTCACGCCACTGCTGGTACTTGAGTTGGGGCCGCGCCACGCGCACGCCCTTAGGCTTCTGGGAAACATGGCGGAGTGCAGTGTCTAGCCGGTCTGGGGACGCCGGAGGAGGTCGGCAAGATGACGCCACGGCGGCCAATCTTCCATCAAGCAAAGAGGGAGTCGCCAAAGAGGTAAGGTGGGCGTAGTGGAGACATCGGGCAGCGACGGTCACAACAGCGGAATGCTGAGTCCATCTGTCTACACTAAAGAAAACTAAATTATCAGGTAAGTAATGTCTCTATTTCCTAGCGTGTAGCCAGATGGACTCAGGACCAATGGGATGTACAAAAGCGACTCCTGGGCAGGGCGGGAGGCTGCCCATGGCCCACTTAGTACTGCCCTTGTGAAGGCTGCATCTTCTCAGGCTTGAACATCCTAGCAGTAGAACCTGGAGAAGGTGTGTATGGAGGACCACGTTGCCGCTCAATAGATCTCGGCGGGCGACAGTAGCTTGGTTTCTGCCCAAGAAACTGCCTGGGCCCTCGTAGAATGGGCGTTAACCTGTAGTAGTAAGGGCCTCCCTGCCTCTATGTAGGCTGCCTTGATTACTTCCTTGATCCAGCGGGCTACGGTTGCCCGCGAGGCCGCTTCTCCTTTTTTCTTCCCGCTGTGAAGGATGAACAAGCAGTCCATTTTGCACACCTGTTACGATCTTTCCAAATAGCGTTGTAGGAGTCTGCCAACATTTAGATGGTGAAGAAGGCATGAGTCTTCCATAAGTATATAAGAACATGCCATACTGGGTCAGACCAAGGGTCCATCAAGCCCAGCATCCTGTTTCCAACAGTGACCAATCCAGGCCATAAGAACCTGGCAAGTACCCAAAAACTAAGTCTATTCCATGTTACCGTTGCTAGTAATAGCAGTAGCTATTTTCTAAGTCAACTTATTTAATAGCAGGTAATGGACTGAGTCCTTATTTTCATCCAGAGATGGTACAATAATGGTTTGGTTCAAGTGAAACTGGGAAACCACTTTCAGTAGAAATGAGGGACAGTGCACAGCTTTATGGTTCCAGGAGTGAACCTAAGAATGGTTCCCGACAGGATAGTGCCTGTAGTTCGGAGATGTGATGAGCTGAACATATTGCCACCAGGAATACCATCTTCAACGTTACAAGGCGTAGTGACAGACCATGAGTGGTCTGAAGGAATCCCTAGCTAGGAAGTCTAATACTAAATTAAGATTCCATAGAGGCACCGGCCACTTCAGGGGTGGTCGGAGTTGTTTAACACCTTTCAGGAAGTGGGTCAAATCCGGATGGGTTGATATTTATTTATTTATTTATTTATTTATTTAAAAACTTTTATATACCGGCATTAGTAAGCATACATCATACCGGTTCACATTGTAACTGAAAGGCTGAAATTACAATCAACAGGGAAGGGAAGCAGGGAGGAATATACATAGTGCAGGAGACAATGAAAAAGAAGCATTAAAACTGTAACAGGCTATTTACAGGTCTGGATATACAGGCTATTTACAGGTCTGGATATACAGATAGCCAGACACTGTCCACTTTGGTCCTGAAGCAGGACAGTGCAGCTACATGGACCTTGAGGGAGTTGAGTGACAACCCCTTCTTCATACCATCCTGTAGGAATTCCAGAATCATGGGAATCTTGGCTGTCCGTGGGAGTATCCCGTGGTCCTCGCACCAGGCTTCGAATACTCTCCAGATCCGAATGTAAGACAGGGATGTGGAGAATATGCGTGTTTGGAGTAGGGTGTCAATCACGGCCTCTTCAGGTGAGTCCTCTCAAGGGCCAGACCATAAAGGAGAATCAAGCTGGATCTTCGTGGAGAATCGGGCCCTGTTGGAGAAGGCCCCTGTGTGGAGGTAGGCACAGAGGGTTTCCTGCAAGGAGTCTTTACATGTCTGCATTCCATGGTCATCTTGACCAATCCAGGGCCACTAATAGAACTAATCCCCTGTGATGTTCTATCTTGCGGATGACCTTGCCCAGTAGCGGCCATGGGGGGAAGGCGTACAGTAAGTCTTCCTCTGGCAAAGTCTGGACGAGAGCATCGATCCATTGGGAGTGTAGCTCTCACCTGCGGCTGAAGAACCTGGGAACTTGGGCACTAAGATGGGTGGCCAGTAGGTCCATGGCTGGGAGGCCCCAGTGATTTACTATCAGTTGGAAAGTTGTGGTCGATGGCATCCATTCCCCTGAGTCCAGGCTCTCTCTGCTGAGGACGTCTGCTGAGACGTTGTGTTTCCCTGCGATGTGGGAGGCCGAGATTCCCTGTAGGTTTATCTCTTCCCATGCCATGAGCGGATCTATCTCGTGACACTTGCTGGATCCTGGTTCCTCCCTGGCGGTTGATGTAAGCGACAGTTATTGCATTGTCGGACGTTACTCGAATCGCTTTGCCTTGGAGTCCGTGGCTGAATTGCAGGCACACTAGTCTGACTGCTTGAGCTTCAGACAGTTTATGGTCCATTTCACCTCTTCCTTGTTCCATTGTCCCTGGGCCATCAGTTTCTGACAGTGGCCTCCCTACCCTCGCAGGCTTATGTACGAGGTGAGCAAGGTCCAGTTGGGGGGGGGGGGGTAGGCTTGCTCCTCTGCTTAGGTGGTCTTCCTGTAGCCACCACTGGAGCTGATAATGTACCTCTGCTGGTAGTTGGAGGCAAATTGAATAGTCTTGGGACAGTGGGTTCCACCATGACAGTAAGGAGCACTGGAGAGGTCGCATATGGGCCCTTGGTCATGGGATGACCTCCAGGGTTGATGCCATGAGGCTGAGGACTTGAAGATAGTCCCATACTTTGGGGCATGCATTGGTCATCAATCGTCGTAATTGTTCCATCAGTTTCCTTCTCTTCAGGGGAGGGAGGAAGACTTTGTTCTGTTTGGTGTTGAAAAGGGACCCCAAGAACTCTAGGGATTGAGAGGGCTGCAGAATGTTCTTGCCCGTGTTCACGACCCAACCGAGTTCCTGCAGTAGGCATTTGACTCTGCTGGTCACTTGTCGGCTCTCTTCTGAAGACTTTGCCCTGATCAGCCAGTCATCCAGGTAAGGGTGTATCAAGATCCCTTTCTTCTTCAGTGTTGCCACCATGACCACCATAAGTTTGGTGAATGTTCTGGAGGTGGTCGCTAGGCTGAAAGTTAGCACTCAGAACTGGTAATGGTGACCCAGTATCGCAAGGCGTAGAAAATGCTGGTGATCTTGATGGACGGGAATGTGAAGGTAGGCTTCGGACAGGTCCAGGGAGGCCAGAAACTCTCCTGGTTGCACTGACATTATGACTGAGCGAAGAGTCTCTATGCAGAAATGTAGTATCCGCAGATGACGGTTGATGTTCTTGTGATCCAAGATCGGTCGGAATGATCCTTCCTTCTTGGGAACGATAAAATAGATGGAATAGCGTCCCATATTTTGTTGGGGCGTGGGGACCAGAGTTATTGCCTTCAGACTGAGTAGTCTTGTCAGGGTGGCTTCCACTGCCAGTCTCTTGGTGTGGGAGTGGCAGAGTGACATCATAAATTTGTCTTGAGAGATGCTGCGGAACTCCAGAGAGTAACCTTTTTGAAGGATGTTTAATACCCATTTGTCCGACATGATCTCGACCCATCTTTGGTAGAAGAGGGCAAGTCAACCCTCTATTTCCTTTTCCTGTGGATGGGTTGGCCCATTCTCATTGTGGAGCATGGCTGGAGCCTGCCCTTGGGCCTGCTCCTCTCTTGGTCTGTCGGTTCGAAAGGACTGGGACCTTCCGGAGGGGTGAGTGCCTGGAACTGCGAGTTCCTGTAGGGTCTAAAGCATTGTGAGCCTCTGCCCTTGGTTCTTCTGGGAGAGGGATGCTGATATCTTTTATTCCTATCTTCCAGTAGCCGAGGCACTGGGGATTCGCCCTACTTGCTGGCTAACTTCTCCAATTCACTTCCGAACAAGAGGGATCCTTTAAAGGGCATCCTTGTGAGATTTGCTTTAGATGTCATGTCAGCAGACCAATTCCGTAGCCATAGTTGTCTTCTGGCTGCCACTACCGAGGCTACACCTCTGGCTGAGGTACGCACCAGGTCTGAGCTTGCATCCATCAGGAATGCTGCTGCAGGTTCCATCGTCTCACCGGTATACGTTCCGGAGGTATTTGCCTCTCTCTCGAGAGGAGCAAGCAGGAACGTGCTACCAGTGCGCAGCAGGAGGCAATGTCCAGTGTCATTGCTGTTGCATTGAAGGCCTGCTTAAGGATGGATTCCAGTCGTCTAACAGTATCCTTCAATGCAGCCCCTCCCTCAATGGGAATTGTTGTTCGCTTAGAGAAAGCACAGACCATGGCGCCCACTTTCGGGAAACACAGGCATTCCTTGGAAACCAAGGAATGCCTGTGGCTTCCAAGGCCCAACCTCCTTTAAAGCTTGCCTCCAGGGCATCCCATTCCAGGTCGATGATCCTGGATGGCTTCCATCATTGGGAAGTAGATTGAGGCTTTACGAAGGGCCACCAGGATGGGGTTCTTCTTTGGTTCCGCCATTGGGTCCGTTCCTGGAATACCGAGTCTTCAGAGTCTGGGAAACAAGGGCTGGTAGTTCATCCTTGTGGAAGAAGCGAAGCATGGTTCGGTATGGTTCCAGGCCTGGAGGAATTTCTCCTTCTTCCATGGATTCGCCATCATCGTCTGAGGTGTCTGGGTCCCTGTCAGGGAAATTCTTGGTTAAGCGAGACATGTCCCGAGGCATCCAAGCTAGGCCGGAAGGATCTTGTGCTTCTGGCAGGGGTTGAGCCTGGGGCACAGCCGGGGCTGATTGCACCCGAACGAGGGCTTGTAGCCCTTGGAAAAATTCTAACCAAGAGAAGGTCCTTGGGTCCATGTTAACCCCAGGGGGAGTCGGTGTAGGAGCCCATGAGGGCTCCCAGACAGTGAGGGACCAGGCTTTGGTTCCCCTTGTGCTTCCTCGCAATTCTGGCACAGGCAGGACTCCAGTTCAGGCTGCGTGGCTCTTATGTGGCAGGCTGTGCAAAGAGAGTGCCTTCTGGCCTTCTTGGGTGCCGGTGCCATTGCCTCTAGCTTCAATGCGCACGTGTAATTGTAAACGCGGCTGTGCATGTAGATGTGCGTGCGGGGTTCGCTCCATTATGCGCGCTGTGTGTGCTCGGTTGTGCACGCGGTGTATGCTCAGTTGTGCGTGTGGCCCAGTTGTGTGTGCGGTTTTGTGCGCAGCTGTGTGTGCAGCTTTGCGCATGTCTGTACTGGATGCACACAAGTTAGGTGCATCTGTCGCCTGGTCTGCCCCATGTGTACCACCGGTCGAGAAGGGAAGATGTGCCGACGCCCCCCCCCCCATGCGTAAGATGGCGCCCCTGAGGGTCTCCACATGGTCCCCCATACCGGATCGGGATCTAGCGCAACAAGGTCTGCTCAACCCGATCGGTGCTGCCTTTTACCTCACCGGAAAAGAAATCGAATCAGTACGGCAATCCGAGCCTCGGAGACCGGAGACCTGAATTTAAAGTTTTCTGCTTACCTGGTCTCGGCCCTTACCAATTGTGTGCCGGGACGGTCTCCGGCTGCGGGGGAGAGGGCTTTACCTTCACCGCCACGCTCGGTTGTGCACCCGCTGCCTTTCAGCCACTCTGGGGCTAAGTCCACGTCGGGAACCGGCTACCAGACCAAGGCACACCTCTGAGGGATATCGGAAATCACTCAGGAATTCTCAACTGGGGGAGGGACCCTTAGGTTTCACCGCAGGAGAGCGGAGCTCGATCTTCTTTAAGGTAAATCTTCTTTTTCTTTCTTCTATGCTGTAATTATTAACACTGTTCTAGTGTGGGGATAGTGTCCGCATCTGCTGGGAGACGGAGAGATCCTGAGGAGCTGAGGTTACTGCAGGGGTGTATCTAGAGTGACATCAGCTTTGAAATCTGACTCCGTCTCCCATCTGCTAGCAGAAGAGCACAATACCCACTGGTCCTGAGTCCATCTGGCTACACGCTAGGAAATGGCCCAACATGAGAATTATCCAGTCATAATGTTGTACATGGCCTTCAGAACTGGCCACTCCTATTAATCATTCTATAGCGCTATGTGACACCTGCAGTGTTTGGTTTTGTGGACCATTATGTTGGAACTTATTCAGAATTGATGACCAACTCCTTGATGCATTGAGGCATCGGATGAGCGCCTGCTGCCTGACTTCTACCCTGCCCTGTATGTCTGGCATCCACGTAACTTAACAGACATCCCATTTACAGTGCTGGAGGAAATGCAGGTGCTTGTCTCACTCAGCTCCTCTGGATGTTAATGCTGTGAGTTTTATCCTGTCTGTTTCTGTCTGATGAGAGCAGAATGAAGGAAAGGTGAAGACAGTGTCTCTAGTCCCTCAATAACAAGAGACTCAGAGCTAGTGGGGGCTTTTTATACTCACGTTTGCTGAGGGAACAGTTGCTGTGGGAACCAGCACATTTACAGCATCTCTCCCAGGTATAATCACTGCAGTAAGAGCTCTACATTTACCTTATATAACGTCATGTCAAAGAAGCAGCAGGTTGGCTAAAGAGAAACAGCCAAGGCAGGATGGGACCTGGTGCCACAGCTGAAAAGGCTACGGAAGGTCGAGCCCGAGAGTGGACCTTGTGGCCTTGCTCTTAGCAATGCAGCATGTTGCCACTTACGGGAGACCAGAGAGACAGAGCAGCTAAAAAGTGACGCGGAACTGAGCAACAGAAATATATTTACCTCAGCTCGGCCAGAGGGAGGATCGATGCTGCACCAGGAAGTAGTGATCTGTGCCAGAAGGTTCAGAGACGACAAGAGATACACAAGTAGTGGTGCGCTGAACCTGCTGTGCTTAGTGCACAGTCCAGAGGATTTCCGCTGACTTAGGCAATCACAGTAGCATCTTGTGTCTTTCATTACTCAACTGGAATTGGTTCGAAATTCTAACAATATTGCTGTGCAGTCCTTAACTTTCTGCATGAGGAGATTCAGAGCAGGAACCAAAACTGATAGCTAGACTCTCCTCGTGGAGGCAAGATGATATGCTTTTCATGGGTATTGCAGTTATAAAGTGAATGCGGAGCCAGTTTGGAGGAAAGGCTCAAAATAAATGCAACTTTTTATGCCTGCACACTTCAACGTTTAGAGATGTGGTGCTGTGGTCTCACCTGCAAACTCATCGTTTCAAGTCCTAGCTGCTTCATGATTGCACGTCTCTGAGAGTGGCAGCGTCCGCCCCTGTAACAGAGAGTATCTGGGTCACTGAGCTTCAGGGTGGGGCACAGGATTCAGTTCCAACAAAGCACCTGATTATTAGCACGCTGCGGGTGCAGCTCGGGGTGGCAGAAGCCTCTTTGCTTTGCATCATGTTTCTGTCAAAACAGTATTTAATTGGCTGTTGGAGCTGCCACATAGGGACCCGATACTGATCTGTACTGATGGCAATTGAAAAGGACATAATACGTAGGTGGCAGCAGTGAATAAACACTTGGCACTTTTATCCAGAACTAGCATCCGTTGGTATGGTAACCCTGCAAAAGACTACAAACAGCATTCATGCACCCTGAATGGAAAGGTACAAATCATGACCTGCAGAGGAGCTGTGCCCATTTCATGTCTGTTGGGATGTGCTTCGAACATCTGCTTCATTATTGGCAGAATCAACATGAAATAAAGAGGTCTGAAAGTGAAGGGCCTCCTTTAGCAAGTTGTGTGCCTTGCTTTTACCGTGCGTTTCTTTTTCATTTCATGGAAAGAGATCAGGTAGTGCAGTATCATGACTGCAAGATAACTTTGCTTCTTGTTTTCCCTTTCCTCTGCACTTCCGGCTCTCTAGGAACTGGCCTGTGTCGTATGATAGCACCGTCAATCTTCCTTCACAACATAAGAGCATAAGACATGCCAGGCTGGCTCAGAGCAAGGTCCATCCTGCCCGGCATGCTGTCGCTGACAGTGGCCAGTCCAGGTCACCTGGCACATCCCCTATTTCCTGTATCTCACTCCCAGGGATAAGCGCCGGCTTGCTCAAGTCTCCCTGGCTGATAACGGCTTATGGACTTCTCCTTCAGGAACTTGTCCAATCCTCTTTTGAGTCCCGCTATGTTACTTGCCTTGACCTCATCATCTGGCAACAGATTTCATAGATCGATTGTGGCACTGAGTGAAAAAATATTTCCTACGATTTGTTATAAATCTGCCGGTTGTTAGTTTCATGGAGAGTCCCTTTATCCTAGGGTTGTCTGAAAGAGTAAAGTATTGTTCCCTACTTACCCGTTCCAGCCCACTCATGATTTTATAAATCTCAGTCGTATCCCCTCTCAGTCATCTCTTTTCCATGCTAAAGAGCCCTGATCTCTTTAGCCTTCCTCCATAAGTGAACTTTTCCATCCCCTGTATCATTTTTGTCTCCCTTCTCTGGTCCTTTTCTATATCTGGTAGGACATTTTTTTAGATGGGACAGTCACACCATGGATCTACACAAGGACATTAGGATATTCTCAGTTTTGTTCTCCGTTCCTTTTAAATAGTTCTCCTCTATTATTTATTATTATTATTATTATTATTATTAATAATAATTCAAACTGATAAACTGCCCGTCGATCACTGTTATCACAGTTTATTAAAAAATCCAATGAATTATGTAACAATTTAAAGCACAACTAAAATAATTACATAAAAATCAAACAGCTTACAAACTATTACAACAAACAAAAAAAAAGAGTTAACCTAAATTGGTTATAACTTCTAAGCTTTCTGTACCTCCTGCAGTTATTAAAGTTGAGGCAATGGTTATAATGTGACCTATGCTTCACTTCTGATCATTTTGCTCCCTCTAGTGAGCAAACCAGATAAATTCCCAAATCCAGATTTTACCATGTAAATTCATTTTAGGATTGGGCTTTCACTGTAAATTCATCTACTGTCTTTTTTCTTTTGTTGATTGCAGCCACATATGCCTAACATAATATAAATATTGTGATACAGTACAGGAGGACCTTGCAAGACTGGAAGATTGGGCATCCAAATGGCAGATGAAATTTAATGTGGATAAGTGTAAGGTGTTGCTTACAGGGAAAAATAACCCATGCTATTGTTACACAATGTTGGGTTCCATATTAGGTGCTACAACCCAAGAAAGAGATCTAGGTGTCATAGTGGATAACACATTGAAATCGTCGGCTCAGTGTGCTGCGGCAGTCAAAAAAGCAAACAGAATGATGGGAATTATTAGAAAGGGAATGGTGAATAAAACAGAAAATGTCATAATGCCTCTGTATCGCTCCATGGTGAGACCCCACCTTGAATACTGTGTACAATTCTGGTCACCGCATCTCAAAAAAGATATAATTGCGATGGAGAAGGTACAGAGAAGGGCAACCAAAATGATAAAGAGGATGGAACAGCTCCCCTATGAGGAAAGGCTGAAGAGGTTAGGGCTGTTCAGCTTGGAGAAGAGACGGCTGAGGGGGGATATGATAGAGGTGTTTAAAATCATGAGAGGTCTTGAACGAGTAGATGTGAATCGGTTATTTACACTTTCAAATAATAGAAGGACTAGGGGGCACTCCATGAAGTTAGCAAGTAGCACATTTAACACTAATCGGAGAAAGTTCTTTTTCACTCAACGCACAATAAAGCCCTGGAATTTGTTGCCAGAGGATGTGGTTAGTGCAGTTAGTGTAGCTGGGTTCAAAAAAGGTTTGGATAAGTTCTTGGAGGAGAAGTCCATTAATGGCTATTAATCAAGTTTACTTAGGGAATAGCCACTGCTATTAATTGCATCAGTAGCATGAGATCTTCTTGGTGTTTGGGTACTTTCCAGGTTCTTGTGGCCTGGATTGGCCTCTGTTGGAAACAGGATGCTGGGCTTGATGGACCCTTGGTCTGACCCAGCATGGCAATTTCTTATGTTCTTATACCTATTTCCTAAATTCATCAAATTGCTATAAATTCCAAGCAAATATGACATGTTAGTGACTACAGTAAAACAAGGGGCATGGTTAGGCAAATTTCTTAAATACTGCATTGCATGGGTAAATTTCATTAGTCGCAATAAAATTTTGCATTGCAAGACAAGGTATTGCGGCATGCAACACATTCGCTCGTTGCGCTTCCAAAACAGGAGATATGTGCAAAACTCTGGCTGGCACACGCTGAACGGCTTTTAAAAGCCGACCAAGTATGCGCATAACTCCCGCTATGCGCACATGTGAAGAAGTATAGAAAAAGAGGCTGTGCATGTATATATATATATGTGCACACGTGTGCAGGCTGTTTTATAATATGTGCCAATATGCGCCCATGCATCAGTCTGCGTGTTTCAGAAAATGGCCAGCGTTGTATTCTTTCATCTGGGTTTAGATGGGAGGTTTGGGTAAATAGGGGTTTTTTTTGTTTTGTATTTTTGTCTTAATGTTTTTTAACCTGGCATACATTTTGCTTTTCTAATTCTAGTCTGTATCTTTAATCCTCTGCAAACAAGCGTTTCCAGAGTGGGGAACTATAAATGTTCCTATCTAGCTACTGTCTTGTGAGTGCATATTCAGGATGCAGTCATTCCGCACTCTTTATATTTAACACCAACATTCATTTGAAAACCTATTGACAGGAGAAGTATGCTCATTTATTTATTTAAGATTTTTATATACCGACAATCGTTGGGAACATCTTATCAGTTGCTTGTATTATTCACATACTGGGCTTTACTGCCCACATCTTTTCCCCATAGACATGGAATGGGGAAAAAGCTTCATAAATGACCCTCAATGTTTGTGCCGTGATAGTATTAAGTATTTTTTCAATGTACTACATCCCATGTTTTGTACTATATTTACACCTCATTTTATAAGGAGCAGTCTACAGCATTACCTTACAGTCATACTTGCGACAGCTACGTTTGTGATATACTCCCATTTATTTCTGCTTCTAATGATTGACAAATACTATTTTTTGCTTTAAATTCTATGGAGGAAATTTTCAAAGGAGTAACGCGTGTAAAGTAGCAGATGTCGTAGCAATTTTCAAAAGCGCATTTACATGCGTAATCCTTTAAAAATGACAACCTCTGATTTGTTTTCAGTTCCACTGTAAATGTAGGAAATGAAAATCCAGCTTTAATGCTGTAACCTGGTATGTGGTGAAACCAGGTATGTGTTTTATAAAATCCAGTTGTAATTATCTCCATTATGCAACTGACAAGGGTCCTTAAAGTAATGAGCGAGCCTGTGTGCTATCATAACTGTGCTTATATTTGCCTCTGGGATGTCATGGATCCCCCTTGTTTCCTGCTGCTTTCTCAAACTGTGATAAGAAATGACAGTTCTCAGCCTAACCACGCCCCCTTTATTATCACAGGCACTATTTCCGCTATATTTATAGCATTTTGATAAATCTAGGCCTAAATTAGGTAGGAAAAGTACATACATTCAGTGCATTGAAAAATGTGGTTTTAATGCATTGCAGGTATTCACATGTAAGCACACATACACACATATGTTGGGTGGTAGACATATGCATATTTTATTATGAGGATAGCTTTCAAACAATTCCATATGGCACCATATACATGTCTAGATGACCACATGTAGATCTACTATAGTATTTTATAACCTGCACATATCAGATATAAAACATGCACATGTCTACCCCACAACATACGTGCGTATGGATGCTTACATGTGAATGCATGCAATACATTGAAAACTAGAGATGTGCTTAGTTTTAAGTTTTCGGGTCGGACGCTTCGTGGAAAACTTCATTTTCCTACGTTTCTTTTTCTTTTTTTTCTGGCAAAAGGCACCAAACAAAAACACCCCACCCCAACCCTTCAAATGTCCTTAATTACAACCCCCCCCCCCCCACCATCCCAATCCCCCTCCCAAGATTTACTAAAAGCCCTGGTGGTCCAGCGGGGTCCCTGGAGCGGTCTCTCCCTCTCGGGCCATCGGCTGCCACTAATCAAAATGGCGCCGGTGGCCCTTTGCCCTTACCATGTGACAGGGGCTATCAGTGCCATTGGAAGGAGCAATGGATGGCCCGAGCCATTTTCAAAGATGGCACCAGCCATCCATTGCTCCTACCATGTGACAGGGGCCGACCAATGGCACCAGTAGCCCCTGTCACATGGTAAGGGCAAAGTGCCACCAGCACCATTTTGATTCCTGGCAGGCCCGATGGCCCGAGAGCGGAAGATCGCTCCCGGGACCCCCCTGGACACCAGGGCTTTCAGTAAGTCTTGGGGGAAGGGATTGGGATGGTGTGGGGGGGGGGGGTTGTAATTAAGTAAATTTGAAGGGTTTGGTTGGGTTTGGGTTTTTGTTTTTTAAATAAATGTGCCCTTCCCCCCGCGCTCACCCAAAAACACATTTTTCCCAAATTTCGGGGAAAATCCGTTTCGGGATTTGGGCCCTCCGAACCATGCCGAATTAGACAATGTTGTTGAAATTGTCCAATTCGGCAAAAACGAATGCACATCTCTATTGAAAACACATACTTTTCCTATTTTAAAAATATGTATATGTATGTTTTACATGTGAAAATAAAATAAAATAGGACTTGCATAAAACCCAATTTGCAGGCATAAGTTGGTGGATTTTAAAACATGCGTATGTAATTGAAATTACCAATTATTTCATGAGTTCACCCAGTCCCACTACAGGCCATAGAAACCCCCCTGGTTCTTCTACCTGAGTTCCCAGCAGTTCATCCAGACACTCCATCTAAGCAATAACTCACAATAAGCTAGTCTGGTTTACATTCTGGAAGATAATGTTCATGAACAATAGATCCGTTCATGAACAATAGATCTCCACACCCCCTTCAAACTCGGAATAAGAACTCAGCAATTGTCTATATTATTTAATTTCTAATTTCTTAGCCTTTCATTCCAGCAGTCTTTGCCTCCAAGTTTATTCTCCTTGTTGAATGTAACTTTGTTCTTCCTGTTCAAACTATGGTTTTTGTTCCAATTCCCCAGTTCAATGTAAACTGATCTGATATGGTCCCTCAACCATGAAGGTCGGTATAGAAAAGTTTTAAATACATTTTAAATAAATAATTAACAGGTTTAAGATTACGCAAGTAAGTTGCCAAATGTACATGAATGTCTTTTGAAATAGCAATCTATGTACGTAACTGTTCGTCCTGCCTGGAATGCCCTTTTCCATGTATATATGTGCATGCAAAACGTAAAATGCATGTATACTTTCAACTTTTATAAAACAGCAAGTATGCAAGTTCTATGTTACCATTAGCAAACGTAACTTAGTGTTTGGGTACTTGCCAGGTTCTTGTGGCCTGGATTGGCCACTGTTGGAAACAGGATGCTGGGCTTGATGGACCCTTGGTCTGACCCAGTATGGCATTTTCTTATGTTCTTATGTTCTTAAAATAACTACAGCACATATTTCTCAACTCTCTCAGACATTATAGGCTGCTCCTTTGTTCCCCAGTAAAATATATTCACAAAATCAAAAATAAGAATTCTTGACATTTATAAAATAGCATATACGCATGTAATTTACTGCATAGGACTTAAAGAGAGAGAGAAGAGAAATATGTGTCATGTTAGGTGAAGAACTAAAGAAATGCTCATTCCTTACTTTTTTAACCACCTCTTTTGAAAACTGTACCTGTCTTGTTTTCCTCTTACTTTTATTTTGTTTCCAAATATGAAGATTTGTTGCCTTTGCTTTAGCCACTTTAATTTTAAGCTATCATACTCTTATTTATTTATTTATTTACAAAACGTATAGTTCACTGATCCACAGATCTCACCACATTACAAAATAACATTCATAGTAAGCAGAATAAAACAAAACAAACATGGTACAACAGTCTGGTGTAGACAAATTAAAATAATGACAATATATGCAAAACAAACAATACAATATAAAAACAGTTTTCAAAAAGCATAAAAAGAAGAAGTAAAAATATTTACTTTGCCTTTCAACTGTAATATATCAGTCAGCAAATGTGAGTGAAAAAATGTGTTTTATGGAACTTGCGAAAACAAAGTAAAGCATTTTCACTTGTGATCTCTTCCGGTATGGTATTCCACAACTCAGGACAGCTATGTGAAAGATCCCTTCTCAGGATTCAGCCAAACAAAGGAATGTCCAGCAGACCCTTATTAACAAAGCGAAATGACCATGAGAGCTGATATCTTCAAATGGCAGAAGCAATACAAGGAGGCCTTAAAAATTAGCATAGTGACTTTAAATCTAATCCATCATGCAATTGGCAGCCAATGTAAGTCAGCTAAGATGGGAGAAATATGTATGCTTAATGAAGTTCCAGAAATTAGATGAGCTGCAAAATTTTGAATGAATTGTAAGGCTCTTATATGTGAATTTAGTAGTCCTAAGAATAGGACATTGCAATAGTCTAGAGAAGATAAAATTAATGATTGTGCAATGGTCCAAAAATCTGAGTAGGATAATACTGGCTTCAGAGACTGGAGCATCCGCAACTTAAAGTATGACCCTTGAACTAAAGTATTAATATATGGGCGTACTCATAAGGAGAAATTAACTAAGACACTTGAGTTTCAAGCCTGCAGTCTGATGGGAATTGGGTGTTCCTCAAAAGGGAAATTCAATGGAAAATCAACAACTTTAAGTCTGGAGAATAGTACTATTTCAGTTTTTTCAACATTTGATGCAAGCTTATTTTCATGTAACCAGTTTTTAATTGAAACCAGATAAGATGAGAGCTTATTGAAGACAAAATCTACTGTGGAGGTAATTGGAAAGAAAAACTGTAAAATAGAACACAAGGAAGCTAGGAAGATATTAAATAAAGTTGCTGAGAGCGATGAACCCTGAGAGACTCCTGTTGAAAGAGGGTACAGAAGAGAAGATGCGACTCCAATCAATATCCTATAGAATCGATTAGTCAAGAAAGAAGAAAACCAGGAATGCATTGTGGAAAAATGCCAAGGGCTCTCAAGTCAGCTAATATATCCAATAAAACCAAAAGAAACTTGGTGCCTGAATCAAAGCCTTGACGTATAATATCAAAATTTGACAGTAATAAAGATGTAGTTTTGTGTAAAGAATGAAAACCAAATCAAGAGCTATGTAAGAAATCACTAAATGTATTTGGCAACTGGTCCAAGACAACCTTTACAACAATTCTGGACAGTAAAGGCAATGAGGAGATATGGTGATAGTTCAATGGAACATACAATTCATAGTCAGTCTTCTTTAAAAGTGGACAAACAATAGTAGATGTTAATGAGGTTGCAACTGGACTTCAGCAAGAGAGGCATTCATTAAGTCACATATGAAACCACTTACATCATAATGCAGAACCTTAATTAATTGTATTATTAATTAGTGCTGTTGAATAGATATTGAAAACACAAAAGGTATCCTTCATTTTGCCAAGTATAGTTATCACCTCTCAAGACTAGGTGGAATAAAAGTGCACCAGGATACCAGGTCCTGCTATTGCACTAGTGAGACAATTGGCAAAGAAGTTGTGAAAGATGCAGAGTCCTGAGCTATTTTCCTATGAAAAGAGGAAGCAGATTTTTCACATGATATGATGGAGGCAACTGGAGAATTACTTATAGTCAGGGTCAAAATAGAATGCACAATTGTAAACAATTCATGTGGGTGAGAAGCAGCTGAAGAAATATGAAAGAAAAACGAATCCCGCTTTGCTTTATCATCAGCAGTCCTATAGACAGCTAGAAGGGCGTGATAAGAAGAAAAGCTAGCACTAGATTTTTTCTTTCACCAATAGTGCTCCCTTTTTCAAACTTCTTGTTTTAAAACTCTTAGAGACGGTGAAAACCATGGGGCACATCATTTATGCTGCATGCGCAAAGATTTCATAGGAGCAAAGACATCAAGAGTAGCATGCAGGGATCTGGTGAAGTAAACTATTGATGTCATGATTGTGAGGCAAAACTAGGCCTGGAAGCCATTGGGCATGCAACTGGTCAACATTAATTGGTGGTCTCCTTAAGATCCTACAAGGGATTACCTCATCATGTAGAATTCCTCTTGGGCGTCTTAACTTATAGTGGATTAAAGAATGATCAGACCAAGGTACCTCTGTACAGAGAATGTCCATAGAGTCATTAAGTGACCAGCCTTCAGGTATAAAAATCAAGTCTAAGGTATGGCCCAGCTTGTGAGTTGCTTTATGAATAAGCTGCGACTATCCAAAGGCATTCATAGCAACTAGAAAATCGCTGCAGGTATTTGATAAAGGACAAACATCATCGTGTAAATTGAAGTTACCTAGAATAATACAATTCCGGATGTCTGCCTTCATTGCAAGTGGGTTATCAATGAACATGGAAAGATTCAATGGAAAACAGCCTGGAGAGGCATAAATCAACCAAGACGTCAGCCAAGAAGAAAAGTGAGGAAGAACTTCTCTAAAAAAGGAGTGTCATCCCTTAACAAGTCAATCGGATTGCTTGACCATTAACTAGAAGGACAGAAAGTGTGGCAGAATGTACACTTGGGTCTGATACAAAGAGAACACAATTGATCAAATTGGTGTGATATCAGCAGATTCAAAGACAGTAGGCTTATAATGATACACTGACCATAGCAACCTCTACTAAGGGCTAAAGCAATTCTTGCACATTACCCACATCTTTCCACCCCCATTTTACCAAAATTGGTATTTTTGAATTCCAGGTGGTGCTTTTTTCTGACTCCTTTCTGCATTGGCCAGTTTATCAAACCATCTCATTTAACAGTTACTAGTGCTCAGGGGAACATTCGAAGCATTTTCTCCATCTGCACCTTCCCTTGTGGTTGGAGTCTGCTAGATGTTGGCTGTGAAATCATCCACCTGTGAAATCAAAAGTAGAGAAAGCCTGAATTCTCTTAAAGGACTTTCCTCAAAATGCACATTCTCTTAGAAACAAACATTGATTGCTTCAATCAGAAAAAGAATTGCAGAACAATTTGTTCAAAAACTATAATGGGGAAAAAGTAATTAAATAAGAGATTTTTTAATAGAAAAAAAAAGTATGGAAAAAAGGGTGCTTTGCTTGAAGAAAATGGTACAGATTTTTCTCTAGTGCTGGTTTCTCCTGACAGGTTACTTCCTCCACACAGTGTGCCTCATGTCTCAGTGCTTATCTTCTGTAAAAGCTGTGAGAAACCAGACAGCCAAAACAATTGCAGAACAGAAGTGGTTTTAAGAAAAAAGAGTGAAACAGAACTGGTGTCAGCTTGGTAATCAAGCTGTGATATAGGCTAAGAGGATTAGGAGAAGGCATGAAGAGCAGCCTCTCTGAAGAAAGCTGCCTGGGGAATGCCTGGCCTGTTCTTGGCAGGGGTTGTGCTGCACTGAGATTCTTCTTCTGATAATCATGATGGGGATGGTTTGTGGAATCAGCTCCTGCTGTATGCCCATTTATTTATATTTAATTTATGACTTTTCAAATACATTCAAAGTATTGATGTACTTAAGAAATATGTATAAGTCAATATAAAACAACATTAAAGAAACTACAAAAGAAGGAAAAAAGAAAATATCATTGGCTTATTACATGGTTAATAAATCAACCTAGAAGGAAGGGGCTATCAATGAAGAGTACAGAGGAATGAAAAAAGAAGAAAAAGAAACCATAATCCTGAATAAACAGAGCTGTCTAGACATTCAAAAATATTGGAACTTTATGATTTTAAAGAGTCTGAGTAGTAAATGAATCAAGGAAGGCTCTCAGCTGTTCTGGAGTGAAAAATAATATAACAATCACTGTCTTTCTTAACTATACATTTACAAAGCTATCTTAAAAGGAAAGTAGCCCCTAAGGAAATAGCTTCTTGTCTTATTGTCAAGAAACCCTTTCACCTTTCTTGTGTAATTTTAGAAATATCAGGAAACATTCGTACGTTAGAACCATGAAATGGAGAATTTAAATGATGAAAATAACAGGACATTAATTTACTAATGTCCTGTTCAGCTATCACTGAGATAAGTAAACTGAGGGGCGGTCAATGATCTCAATACCCGACGATTCCGTGGTAAGATTTTGCATATCCAAAGAAAGTCCTCCAGCATCCATTGGTGGGCATCTTTCCACTGAAGTAACAGGTAGAAAGTACACTTTATTCATCAGAGGAATCGCTATCTCTGGTATAAGAAGTACTTCCTGAAGATATCTCTTAGAGGTAATTAATGGGAGTTCTCCTATAACCCTGGGAAAATTTGTCAGTCTAAGATTCAAATGCCAACTCCAGTTCTCCAATAATTCCAGCCTCCTAGATAAAGCTGATCTTTCTTAAACTGTAGCCACATTACAACTTTGAATTTGTGGAATATCTGTTTCCATTTTGGCTACTGAGGACTTCAAAATATGGAGAGAGTCCTCCTGAGCTTTAATTTTAGAGTTCAAAGAGGTAGTAAGTAAATCCATTTTACTGTTCCAAGATTTAAAACCCAGCAATTAGTTCCCATAAAGTATCCAAAGTGAGCACCACAGGTTTGATCGGAGGGTACCGTAAGCTCACCCGATGCAGAGGGAGCACAAGCAGGGGAAGGCAGCATCGATAAATCCTCCACCGAAGAAACTCTTCCTCTCCCCGATGTGAAGACGCCAAACGTTCTTCCTCCCGCAGCACCAAGTCGCTGACGTCATCATGCCGCAACGTCTGCAGGGCGTCTGGAGCCAACACACTCCTAGCAGCCGGCAGTCGGGTATCGGGGGGGGGGGGGGGGGGGCTGAGGGAAACCTCCGCCCCAGGCGAAAGCGGCTCTCCTCCACCCGGGAAACACCTCCAAAAATTGCAGCTCCAGGGGCCATGAAGGTGGTGATGAAAGGCTGCTTGGTAAGCCAAGTTGGAATGGAGGAGAAAACCTTCACTTTACCTTTCCGTTCAGGTGGCAGAATGTTAGAAGAGACAGAAGGAAAATCTAAGAACTGCTCCCAATCATGGCTCTGATCAGGACGCCATCTTACCTCTCCCCCCCCCCCCCCCCCCCCACACCCCCTGTTTGCCCATTTCTGGCCACTGCTTAGACATTTGTTGAGCCACAAAGGGCAGATTAGGAAAGTTTGGCTCCAGTGTTTTCCCCTTTGATGGTAATGGAATGTTTTCATTCATAAATCTGGAAAATAAATGTGTAGGAGCATAAAACCTTAATGTACTGAACTTGAAGAGTTAATAATATGAAAGAAAATACTCAATATAAAGGCTCTGTAAGGGGGTAATTTTCAGAAGCATTTACATGTGTGAAATGTGGTTTTAGAAAATTATCCCAGGGGTTGTAAGCATAAAAGTACACATGGAAGTGATGTACGGTTCCCGGGAGCGAGAGTTGAGGTGGGGAAATCATTTACACACATACTTTTCATTTTTAATAAGTGAACATGTAAATGTTCATGTGTGCGCTGTCGTGCTAATTTTCGTAACAGATTTATGAGCCCATGTTTGCTTTGAAAATCCAGACTGAAATCCACAATGCGGTCTTCAGCCCTCAGGATGCTGTTATAAAATTTGAAAAGGCAAAAAAATACATAGAAAAATATTATCCTAGCAATTACTTTTGTATTTTTTTTTCCTTTAAAGGTAAAACCCAAATGATGGGAGAAATTAAGATTGCCCTGAAAAAAGAAATGAAAACAGATGGCGAGCAGCTAATAGTGGAGATCCTTCAGTGCCGCAATATCACCTACAAGTTTAAGTCTCCTGATCACCTGCCAGGTATTGCTTGCATGCAAGGATTTTCGTAAACTTCTAAAGTTTGCTAACAAAGGCCTGGATACATCATTCATCGCTGAATGATGAATCCAGCGAAAACGGAGGGTGGGCCTGCGAAAGCCCGCAGCCTTCGCACCACCACGGTGTCTTCACTGCCGGCTTTCGCACCTAATAGCGCCACCATGAAAGATGGTACTATTGGGTGCGCTACTGCTGACGATAACGTTACTAACCTTATCGCTGCCAGCGAAGACTTCGCCAAGTCTGCCCCCTCGCCGCCCCGACTCCTCCCCTCGCCACCCTGACTCCACCCCGACTCGAATTTGCACGCTATCGCGCGCGAAAAGGGCCTTTTCTCATGTGATAAGCCTTTAGAAAATAACCCCGAAAGTATGTTTTTTAATTCTAACAATAATTAAATAAAAATAAGACACAGTGCACCTTTAGTGTTGTAATTCAGAGTATATCTACTTCTGGCTTTCCATGGCTGAAAAAGAAAATAAAAAACAAATTACAGGAAAATCAGAATAGCAAGTTTTCAAAAGCCATTATTGTATCAAAATCCTTGGTGGGGATTACTGAGCTGGAGAAGATTTGCAAAGCTTCTAGCACGAAAACCCCCATAGTTTAAATTAAAATGTAAAACTGAAAAGAAGAATCTGAATCAGTTGATTTTAACTGAAAATTTTACTTTCTAAAACATTTTGCTTTCCAACACTTCTGCTGTAAATGAAATAGCAGTATTGGACTGGTTTCTATTTAGGAGAAATTCCAGATTATTCAATCAGATTCAATTCACTGAGCTTGCAAACTCTAGTCAGAACAGGTTTTATGTTGGGCTATGTCCTTTGGAATATTATTAAGTCATGAGAAAATTGCTATTGTCTACATTAGATAACTTTTCTCTTTTTCTTTTCTCTGAAGTTGAGCATTGTAAAGCTTGTGTAATTCAATCGCAATGACCCAAAACTCCAAATAACACCACCAGACATGCTAGTCAGATAAACTGTGTTTATGCATAATAAGAAACAAATTCTGGGGCAGATCTTAAAACCTGCGCGCGGGTGTAGATTTGTTCGTGCAACCCGGTGCAAACAAATCTACGCCCGATTTTATAACATGTGCGCACAACCGTGCGCATGTTATAAAATCCAGGGTTGGCGCGCGCATGGGGGTGCACAATTGTAATGGACGGCTGGTGCCATTTTTAAAAATGGCGCGGGCCATCCAGTGCTCCTACTATGTGACAGGAGCCGGCCAATGGCATGGATACCCTGTCACATGGTATGGGCAAAGGGCCATCGGCGCCATTTTTATTAGTGGCAGCTAACAGCCCGAGAGCGGGAGATCACTCCCGGGACCCCCACTGGACCACCAGGTAATTTAAAACATTTTGGGAGGGGGTCGGGAGGGTGGGGGAAGCTAAGGGAGCTGTTTTGAAGTGTCGGGGTGGGTTTTTTGTTTATCAGCTCGGGCGCAGCCGATAAAAAAAAACCCGATCGGGCCGCACGAAAAACAATTCATGATGTGAATCGGAACCGGAATTGGAACCGATGCCGGTTCCGATTCACATCTCTAACAAATATTCTATTATTTGAAATGCATTATAAATGGCAGAGTAATTCTTGCAGTGCCTGAGTTTTTAAGATTCTTCAGAGGTCTCTTTTTCAGATGATTAGCTTATTGTATCAACTTATCCCATAAAAATCTTTCATAAAATCTAAAATAAAGAGCTGATTCTTACCAGTGTGCATTCTCTTCCATAGATCTGTATGTAAAGCTCTACATTATTAACATCGCTTCCCAAAAACGAGTGTTTAAGAAGAAAACCAGGGTCTGCAGACATGACCGCGAGCCTTCCTTCAATGAAACGTTCAGATTTAGCATGAGTCCTGCTGGACATTCACTTCAGGTAATTCTCACCAAGGTCTGGATCCACTTTCTTATGGATCCTTAAATACTGGGAAATGAAAGAACTACAGGTATCACTTGCTCACCAAAGGTTTTTAAAAACAGTCTTTAATAATTGCAAAAATATGTCCTTCTAATGGTTATATTTTCACTTCCAGAACATAGATCTTGCTGGCAGATATTAACAGAAAAGCACAAGTTAGTCCTCCCAAGATTCCCAGCTGTTCCTTCTTGCTGAGTTATCTCAGGCATGCCCTGAACTTAGCAAGTAGCTAAATTGAAGAAAATTATTTTTCACTGAATGCATAATTAAGCTCTGAATTTGTTGCCAGAGGATGTGGTTAAGGCAGTTAGCATATTGGGGTTTAAAAAAAGTATGGATAAGTTCCTGGAGAAGTCCACAAACTGCTATTAGTCAAGTTGACTTAGGGAAGAGCCACTGCTTATTACCGGTATTAGAAGCATGGGATCTATTTAATATATGGGTACTTGCTAATTACTTAAGAACATAAGAAAATGCCATACTGGGTCAGACCAAGGGTCCATCAAGCCCAGCATCCTGTTTCCAACAGTGGCCAATCCAGGCCATAAGAACCTGGCAAGTACCCAAAAACTAAGTCTATTCCATGTAACCATTGCTAATGGCAGTGGCTATCCTGGATCAGCCACTGTTGGAAAAAGAATTATGTGCTTGATATACTCTCAGTCTGACCCAATATGGCAATTTCTTATGTTCTTATGCTCTATGGTAGAGATGTGATTTGGCCGAACCTTTCAGTTCGGTCTTCGTTATCGACCTGCCATGGGAAATTTCGTTTCCCACCATTCAGGCCAGTTTTTTTTTTGGCTGTCCCGAACCGATAAAACCCCCAAAACACCCCAACCCTCAGAATTAATTAATTACAACCCCACCAAAACTTGCCGAAAGTCCCTGGTGGTCCCAGCAGTGATCTCCTGCTCTTGGACCATCAGCTGCCAGTAAACAAAATGGCGCCGTGGCCCTTTGCCCTTACCATATGACAAGAGCTATCGTGCCATTGGCCGGCCTCTGTCACATAGTAGGAGCAATGGACAGCTGGCGCCATCTTAAAAAATGGCACGGGCCATCCATTGCTGCTACCATGTGGCAGGGGCCGACCAATGGCACGATAGCCCTTGTCACATGCTAAGGGCAAAGGGCCATTGGCGTCATTTAGATTAGTGGCAGCTGACGGCCCGAGAGGGGGAGATCGCTCCCAGGACCCCGCTGAACCACCAGGGGGGGGGTCAGGAGGGTGGGGGGTACAATTAATTAATTTTGAAGGGTTGGGGTGGGTTTGGGGTTTTTTTTTTAATGTGCCCTTTCTCCCCCCCCAAAAAAAATGATAAGAAAACCACACGAATTTCGTGGATTTTCTTCTCATTTCGGTGCCCCCCGAAACGCGATGAAATAGGAAATATTGTCTATATTTCCTATTTCGTGGCAAACGAATGCACATCCCTAATCTCCAGTTACCGTACCCTCCCTCCCACTGCCATCTCTATCTGCCCATCTGTTCTATTCTGCCGTACAAAAAATACTTGAGTATATATGAAATTTTGATTGGGAAAATGAGCCCCATCAATTGATGCAATTTACATTTAACAGTTCTTTTTGTAATTACCTCCTGCATTTCCTCACATACTTTGTACCTATGGCACTGACTGGCCAGAAGATGTTTAAAGGAAACTCCACGAAGAGTTTCATTTTAAAAATCCACTTGCATTTCTGTAGATACAAAGTACTGATGGGGCTGGAAGCTGCTGGCTCCCACTGAAACTTACCCTCCAAGTCAGGCAGTTTTTCATGAAGTGGAAAAACCAGCTTTAAGTGCATGAGGATTGCATTTTCTTATGAGTCCGCTAGGAGTGTGTGGAATAGGAGCCGGGGGTCGGTTCTTGTGGTGTTAAAAGGAAACGCTGTTCTCAATGAAAATGTACGCAGTACACTTTGGTAGCCAACAGTAAGAATGCAAATGTTTTGCTTCCTAGATTTTGCTCGTCTCCAATGGAGGGAAATTTATGAAGAAAACCCTGATTGGCGAAGCCTATGTCTGGCTTGACAAGGTGGACCTAAGGAAAAGAACCGTGAACTGGCACAAACTCTTAGTCAGTTCTGCTCAGGCGCACTGAGGAGTTCGGAGCTGATAATGGGGTGAAGCCTCGGAGAGTCTGCTCTGAATAGCACTGGTCACAGACTTTACCTTATCCCACGTGAAGAAACCTCAGAGAAGCCCTGGCTGGGGGCCTCGTGACCTTGCTTTGGAGCAGAAAGAGAACAGAAAGTCGGGCTCCTTCCGAGGAAGGAGGCTCGGGATGTTTGAGGATAAGGAATCAAACTGGCACGGAGGTGTTAATACGTCGGGCAGAGCTGCCACAGCTCTGAGAAAGCAATTTGTTTTGCTGTGGAAACAGAGGGAAATAATTTTATGCAAAATGACAGCGTAAAAGCAAAAAATAAAAATAAAAAAAACCACAGACTTTAGAAATGCCACTTATCTGAAATGCTAAGCTTGCTTGTGTGTTCCTTAGCATCTCTGATGATTAATTGTACACAAATGGTTTCATGTATATTCTGAAACACAATGTGATACAGAAAAAGCACATTCCTAATCTTTGGGGGTAACGGTCAGGTGATTTCTGCAGGACACAGTGATGAGAACTTCATTCTAACAGTGATGCTTCTCTGGATAGCTGAGTTCACCCCAGACGTTTAACCATAAAAGCCCATCATCGGTTCCCGGATTTCTAGAAAAACGGCTCATTATTGCAAGCTCTGGATTCGATCTGCTCCCTTGAGCCTTATCACAAGGGTCTGGAGGACGTGTGCCGTCATCTCTGACCCACCCAATTAGTAATGACATGAGGTCTGCGTCTAACTGATTTACTTCCTCACAGCAGCCTCCCACATCAGTAAGGTAGTCCTTAGTAACTCAGGTGACATTCAGCTTAGTGCAAGTGTAAAATATATAAATAGATATTATCTTCATATTTATGCATAATGTGATATTACATGGAGAGAAACTCCGCAGCAAAAAATAAGTAAAGTTCATGATATAAATATATTTTTTTCCAGAAAGGCTGAATTAGTTGGTTGCGTCTCCCGAAATGTACAGCACTCTCGTGTTTCACAAAGTCTATTTCTAATTACTGTTGAAAGAAGCGACAGACAGAAGTGCAATCTTGTGAAAAGCCACTGGCAGATGTATTTTTTTCCACCCTAAGATTTATTGTGAAGGCATTAAGGAAAGCGGATGGTTGCCATGGAAGTTCTCAGCAAGAACTATGAAGATAGCAGGGTCCTTGACTAAGAAACCTGTAATCATAGCAGGGCAAGTGGGCTCTGTGCTGAACTTTCTCACCTGCCACTGCCACAAACTGAAGGCAGTGAGGAAAGCTTTAAAAACCGATTTCGGCTCATTCCGTTCATTTTTTTTATTGTTTTGACCTGAAACTCTGCAAATGGTTTATTAATTTAAAAGATTACGACATATTGGGATGTCTTTTTTTTTTTTTTACATTCAACTTGTATCCAAGAAAGATAAACCTGCTGAGCATGAGCAGAGGTGAAATCCTTCCTGCTGCCACTTTTTGGGTTCTTTTCTCGGCATCTCTCCAGAAGCCCGGTGATGCTGAGGAAGGGTGCATTAGTAATTCTATGCAAGACTAATGTGTGAGTGCAGATAAATCCTTCTTTCTGAGAATATAGCTCATTTCTCTGAAGTGTGTTTTGTTTTCTTTTCTTTCTTAATATTTCAGCATTTTCACACACTTTGCTCAGTGTCTATCGGAGAAATCCTTACAGTAAAGCCACAGAATTTACGATTTCTTCAGGTTTTCTTCCTAAAATAATTGTCATTTACTTCCAAAGTTTAAATAATTTAATATATATATATATATATATATAATTTATATGCAAACAAAAGCCACATTCATTTTTCCATGCCTATGCGGGGCCAGTACAATTTGGAATAATCCTGTTTGTTCCGAGGCCTTGTACAATGGAAACAAACAGATATATAAGCAAAAGCACAGTGTGCATGTTTACGAATGCTGCAAAAGGACGTGGCTATGTTTCAGCCTGCACAGACTTACCCAAACATCAAACACAAGCTACCTGTCTGCACTGTGCTTGAACGTCAGATTTCTCATGTACCTGACATGCTGTAAAGCCCCAACACACCAGTAGACAAAAGGGACCTGTGGACACCAGGAATTACTACTGGTTGCTACTGCACTATTGGATCGGTTTCCGATTTGTTTCTTTAAGACACAACGCATAGCATGTGCAACAGTGGCATGCTTACGAGTCATGTACCATTTGGGATATTACGTACACTTGTAATTTCCTGACATGCCTCTGAAATGTCCGCTGGAAGGTCTCTTTCCCATGTGGCCAAACGTATCTGCAAATATTCAGCCAGCTAAAATCCATTTAGCTGGGTATGGCTGACTTAGGCGGGTTAACTCTTTCACCTGTGCAAACAGCCCCGAAGCCTTCGAACATGTCAACCCAATGGAGTGGACATTACATTCGTGCACATTTTGTAGTGAACAACTGGACATGTTGCCTGGTTCTGAGCATCAGAATCAAGAGTTTCCATAGTGCATATATGGCTGTTAGGGCTGTCATTTGAAGGGGTAACGTCCTTTTGCAGAGGTCACACAGTAATGTTGGAATGCTGGACCTCTGAGTAGACTTGTGTTAACCTATGTCAGTAGTTGGACCAACTGGTGGGTATAATTACTGTGTATTGATGGGGCTGATAGAAAAGGAACCTTGAATTATAAGCTACGGTTGCAGGCCTGAAATATCCTTTAATCAAGAAACATGTTTTAGCTTCATGAATATAACTCAAACAATATGTTAGCACTCTATATAGATAGATCAATAGAAATACATATAGTCATAAATATCAGTATATACCTGCATATTTTACTGTGTTGCTCATATCATTATTAACAATATGTTTTGAGGCCTTTGATTGCTCTATAACATGTTAGAATGTCCTAAATTCCATCATCAGCAGAACTCATGGGATAGAAATTTCAGGGTCCAGCCACAGAATATCTGTCTGATGTCTTCAGCAGTGGCAGGAACAGTGCGAGGTGGGAAGGACGAGGAGGAAACCTGCATGCTCTGGCTTTACAGCTTGACACACACCATTTCTATCCGTTGCAGTACATTGAGTTTGGTTCTTCAGATAAATCGCCTTGGAGAATTCAGGATTCAGAAGTCTTTAACTAACAGCAGCTGGTTAGCAAGGAAACTCTTTTCTTAATTTCTTATTCTGTAAATAAATGTACTTTTTGTATAACAGAGAGATCGCAATGATTCTAACTTCTGCAGGCATTCCGCATGTAAATGTGAGCCTTTTCCTTAATTGTATTTGTATATTTGTTCAGTGATGTGCTCAGGTGCTCGATCGGCAATGGCTGAATAGCGTGTTTGTTGTCATCCAATCAGAATCTGTACAGAAAACCTGGCTTGTAATAAAAAAAAAAAAAATTAGCCAACTGAGAATAGTCCCTTGGAGTATGTCGATGTTTCCACGTTGAACGTTGCATGCACTGATTGGTGGGGTCGTTAATATTCTTTTTGCTTTTCCAGTTTATTTTTATTAGAATTTAAATTATTTTGTTTCCAGATCCTTGAAAAGCTGTATAAATCGAAATAAGTCTGAGAATTGTATACAGAATTGCTTGTAAATCTGTCTCAGTTCCACTCTATGTAAAAATTCACGTTACAGTTTTGTGATTGTACACAGGATGTATCTTGAACACAATGCAAATTGTGCTGTATAAAGGCTGTTCCACTGTCTAGCTAATAAATATTTAAATGATCTGGATCCATTTTCCTTTCCAGTGAATGACTCAGTTACTTACTTTGGGATTTTATTTTCGGGTAAAAGCCCTTTCTAAACTTGAATTCTTGTAACTTGCCTATATCAGGATCAGGTATTGATTGTCAAACATCCAAAAGAGGAAAGGTCCTTAGTGAGATGAAAGCATCCCAGATGAAATCTGTATTAAATGTGGCAAAGAGCATCTTAGCACTGGTCTTGGCTACGCAGCTGAGAATAAAGGTCCCACACTCAGTAACAGAATAGAAGTGGTCTTGGCAGTTTTGCTGAGAATAGTGGTCTCATGCTTAGTAACTGGATAGAAGTGGTCTTAAGGGCACAGATGAGAATAGTGGTCTCATGCTTAGTAACTAGATAGAAGTGGTCTTAAGGGCACAGATGAGAATAGTGGTCTCACACTCAGTAACAGGATAGAAGTGGTCTTAAGGGCACAGATGAGAATAGTGGTCTCATGCTTAGTAACTAGATAGAAGTGGTCTTAAGGGCACAGATGAGAATAGTGGTCTCACGCTCAGTAACAGGATAGAAGTGGTCTTAAGGGCACAGATGAGAATAGTGGTCTCACACTCAGTAACAGGATAGAAGTGGTCTTAAGTGCACAGATGAGAATAGTGGTCTCATGCTTAGTATCACAATAGAAGTGGTCTTAAGGGCACAGATGAGAAAAGTGGTCTCATGCTTAGTAACAGGATAGAAGTGGTCTTAAGGGCACAGATGAGAATAGTGGTCTCACACTCAGTAACAGGATAGAAGTGGTCTTAAGGGCACAGATGAGAATAGTGGTCTCATGCTTAGTAACTAGATAGAAGTGGTCTTAAGGGCACAGATGAGAATAGTGGTCTCACGCTCAGTAACAGGATAGAAGTGGTCTTAAGGGCACAGATGAGAATAGTGGTCTCACACTCAGTAACAGGATAGAAGTGGTCTTAAGTGCACAGATGAGAATAGTGGTCTCATGCTTAGTATCACAATAGAAGTGGTCTTAAGGGCACAGATGAGAAAAGTGGTCTCATGCTTAGTAACAGGATAGAAGTGGTCTTAAGGGCACAGATGAGAATAGTGGTCTCATGCTTAGTATCACAATAGAAGTGGTCTTAAGGCCACAGATGAGAATAGAGGTCTCACACTTAGTAACAGGATGGAAGTGGTCTTAGCGGCACAGATGAGAATAGTGGTCTCATGCTTCGTAACAGGATAGAAGTGGTCTTAGCAGTACAGATGAGAATAGTGGTCTCACACTTAGTAACAGGATAGAAGTGGTATTAGCAGTACAGATGAGAATAGTGGTCTCACGCTTAGTAACAGGATAGAAGTGGTATTAGCAGTACAGATGAGAATAGTGGTCTCACGCTTAGTAACAGGATAGAAGTGGTATTAGCAGTACAGATAAGAATAGTGGTCTCGTGCTTAGTAACAGGATAGAAGTGGTCTTAGCAGCACAGATGAGAATAGTGGTCTCATGCTTAGTAACAGGATAGAAGTGGTATTAGCAGTACAGATGAGAATAGTGGTCTCATGCTTAGTAACAGGATAGAAGTGGTATTAGCGGCACAGATGAGAATAGTGGTCTCATGCTTAGTAACTGGATAGAAGTGGTATTAGCAGCACAGATGAGAATAGTGGTCTCACACTTAGTAACAGGATAGAAGTGGTCTTAACGGCACAGATGAGAATAGTGGTCTCACACTCAGTAACTGGATAGAAGTGGTCTTAGCGGCACTGTTGAGAATAGTGGTCTCACGCTTAGTAACAGGATAGAAGTGGTCTTAGCGGCACAGATGAGAATAGTGGTCTCATGCTTAGTAACAGGATAGAAGTGGTATTAGCAGCACAGATGAGAATAGTGGTCTCATGCTTAGTAACAGGATAGAAGTGGTATTAGCAGCACAGATGAGAATAGTGGTCTCACACTTAGTAACAGGATAGAAGTGGTCTTAAGGGCACAGATGAGAATAGTGGTCTCATGCTTATTATCACAATAGAAGTGGTCTTAAGGGCACAGATGAGAATAGTGGTCTCATGCTTAGTAACAGGATAGAAGTGGTCTTAAGGGCACAGATGAGAATAGTGGTCTCATGCTTAGTATCACAATAGAAGTGGTCTTAAGGGCACAGATGAGAATAGAGGTCTCACACTCAGTAACTGGATAGAAGTGGTCTTAAGGGCCCAGATGAGAATACTGGTCTCATGCTTAGTATCACAATAGAAGTGGTCTTAAGGGCACAGATGAGAATAGTGGTCTCATGCTAAGTAACAGGATAGAAGTGGTCTTAAGGGCACAGATGAGAATAGTGGTCTCATGCTTAGTATCACAATAGAAGTGGTCTTAAGGGCACAGATGAGAATAGTGGTCTCACACTCAGTAACTGGATAGAAGTGGTCTTAAGGGCACAGATGAGAATAGTGGTCTCATGCTTAGTATCACAATAGAAGTGGTCTTAAGGGCACAGATGAGAATAGAGGTCTCACACTTAGTAACAGGATAGAAGTGGTCTTAGCGGCACTGTTGAGAATAGTGGTCTCACGCTTAGTAACAGGATAGAAGTGGTCTTAGCGGCACAGATGAGAATAGTGGTCTCATGCTTAGTAACAGGATAGAAGTGGTATTAGCAGCACAGATGAGAATAGTGGTCTCATGCTTAGTAACAGGATAGAAGTGGTATTAGCAGCACAGATGAGAATAGTGGTCTCACACTTAGTAACAGGATAGAAGTAGTCTTAAGGGCACAGATGAGAATAGTGGTCTCATGCTTAGTATCACAATAGAAGTGGTCTTAAGGGCACAGATGAGAATAGTGGTCTCATGCTAAGTAACAGGATAGAAGTGGTCTTAAGGGCACAGATGAGAATAGTGGTCTCATGCTTAGTATCACAATAGAAGTGGTCTTAAGGGCACAGATGAGAATAGTGGTCTCACACTCAGTAACTGGATAGAAGTGGTCTTAAGGGCACAGATGAGAATAGTGGTCTCATGCTTAGTATCACAATAGAAGTGGTCTTAAGGGCACAGATGAGAATAGAGGTCTCACACTTAGTAACAGGATAGAAGTGGTCTTAGCGGCACAGTTGAGAATAGTGGTTTCACGCTTAGTAACAGGATAGAAGTGGTCTTAGCGGCACAGATGAGAATAGTGGTCTCATGCTTAGTAACAGGATAGAAGTGGTATTAGCAGAACAGATGAGAATAGTGGTCTCACACTTAGTAACAGGATAGAAGTGGTCTTAGCGGCACAGATGAGAATAGTGGTCTCACGCTTAGTAATAGGATAGAAGTGATATTAGCAGCACAGATGAGAAAAGTGGTCTCACACTTAGTAACAGGATAGAAGTGGTCTTAGCGGCACAGATGAGAATAGTGGTCTCACGCTTAGTATCACAATAGAAGTGGTCTTAAGGGCACAGATGAGAATAGAGGTCTCACACTTAGTAACAGGATAGAAGTGGTCTTAGCGGCACAGATGAGAATAGTGGTCTCATGCTTAGTAACAGGATAGAAGTGGTATTATCAGCACAGATGAGAATAGTGGTCTCATGCTTAGTAACAGGATAGAAGTGGTATTAGCAGCACAGATGAGAATAGTGGTCTCATGCTTAGTAACAGGATAGAAGTGGTATTAGCGGCACAGATGAGAATAGTGGTCTCACGCTTAGTAACATGATAGAAGTGGTATTAGCAGCATAGATGAGAATAGAGGTCTCACACTTAGTAACAGGATAGAAGTGGTATTAGCAGCACAGATGAGAATAGTGGTCTCATGCTTAGTAACAGGATAGAAGTGGTATTAGCGGCACAGATGAGAATAGTGGTCTCACGCTTAGTATCACAATAGAAGTAGTCAAGGGCACAGATGAGAATAGTGGTCTCACACTTAGTAACAGGATAGAAGTGGTATTAGCAGCACAGATGAGAATAGAGGTCTCACACTTAGTAACCGGATAGAAGTGGTCTTAGCACAGATGAGAATAGTGGTCTCGTGCTTAGTAACAGGACAGAAGTGGTCTTAGCGGCACAGATGAGAATAGTGGTCTCATGCTTGGTAACAGGATAGAAGTGGTCTTAGCGGCACATGTGAGAATAGTGGTCGCATACTTAGTAAAATGATAGAAGTGGTCTTAGCGGCACAGATGAGAATAGTGGTCTCATGCTTGGTAACAGGATAGAAGTGGTCTTAGAGGCACAGATGAGAATAGTGGTCTCATGCTTGGTAACAGGAAAGAAGTGGTCTTAGCGGCACAGATGAGAATAGTGGTCGCATACTTAGTAAAATGATAGAAGTGGTCTTAGCGGCACAGATGAGAATAGTGGTCTCATGCTTGGTAACAGGATAGAAGTGGTCTTAGAGGCACAGATGAGAATAGTGGTCTCATGCTTAGTAACATGATAGAAGTGGTATTAGCAGCATAGATGAGAATAGTGGTCTCATGCTTGGTAACAGCATAGAAGTGGTCTTAGCGGCACAGATGAGAATAGTGGTCTCATGCTTAGTAACAGGATAGAAGTGGTCTTAACGGCACAGATGAGAATAGTGGTCACATACTTAGTAAAACGATAGAAGTGGTCTTAGAGGCACAGATGAGAATAGTGGTCTCGTGCTTAGTAACAGGACAGAAGTGGTCTTAGCGGCACAGATGAGAATAGTGGTCTCATGCTTGGTAAAATGATAGAAGTGGTCTTATCGGCACAGATGAGAATAGTGGTCTCATGCTTGGTAACAGGATAGAAGTGGTATTAGCAGCACAGATGAGAATAGTGGTCTCATGCTTGGTAACAGGATAGAAGTGGTCTTAGCGGCATAGATGAGAATGGTGGTCTCATGCTTGGTAACAGGATAGAAGTGGTCTTAGCGGCACAGATGAGAATAGTGGTCTCATGCTTGGTAACAGGATAGAAGTGGTATTAGCGGCACAGATGAGAATAGTGGTCTCATGCTTGGTAACAGGATAGAAGTGGTCTTAGCGGCACAGATGAGAATAGTGGTCTCATGCTTGGTAACAGGATAGAAGTGCTCTTAGTGGCACAGATGAAAATAGTGGTCGCATACTTAGTAAAACGATAGAAGTGGTCTTAGAGGCGCAGATGAGAATAGTGGTCTCATGCTTATTAACAGAGTAGAAGTGGTCTGGGGTCGCAGCTGAGAATAGTGGTCCCATGCTTAGTAATAGGACAGAACTGGTCTTAGCTGCACAGATGAGAATAGTGGTCCCATGCTGAGTAGCAGGTTAGAAGTGGTCTTGGACTGCAGCTGAGAATAGTGGTCCCACACTTAGTAACAGGATAGAAGTGATCTTGGCAGTGCAGCTGAGTATAGTGGATCCATGCTCAGTAGCAGGTTAGAAGTTGTCTTGGACTGCAGTTGAGAATAGTGGTCCCACACTTAGTAATATGATAGAGGCGTCTTCTGTTGCAGCTGAGAATAGTGGACCCATGCTCAGTAGTGGGTTAGAAGTGGTCTTGGCAGTGCAGCTGAGAATAGTGGTCCCCCGTTTAGTAACAGGATAAAAGTGGTCTTGGTTCGCAGCTGAGAATAGTGGTCTTATGCTTAGTAACAGGATAGAAGTGGTCTTCGGTCACAGCTGAGAATAGCGGTCTCCCGCTTAGTAATAGGATAGAAGTGTCTTGAGTCGCAGCTGAGAATAGTGGTCTCATGTTTAGTAACAGGGTAGAAGTGGTCTTCAGTCACAGATGAGAATAGTGATCCCATGCTTATTAACAGGATAGAAGTGGTCTTGGGTTGCAGCTGAGAATAGTGGTCCCCTGCTTAGTAACAGGATAGAAGTGGTCTTGGGTCGCAGTTGAGAATAGTGGTCCCATCCCTTAGTAATAGGATAGAAGTCTCTTGGGTCGCAGCTGAGAATAGTGGTCCCACACCTAGTAACAGGATAGAAGTGGTCTTGGCAGTGCAGCTGAGAATAGTGGTCCCATGCTCAGTAGCAGGTTAGAAGTGGTCTTGGACTGCAGCTGAGAATAGTGGTCCCATCGCTTAGTAATAGGATAGAAGTGTCTTGAGTTGCAGCTGAGGATAGTGGTCTCATGTTTAGTAACAGGGTAGAAGTGGTCTTCAGTCGCAGCTGAGAATAGTGGTCTCATGTTTAGTAACAGGGTAGAAATGATCTTCAGTCACAGCTGAGAATAGTGGTCCCATGCTTAGTAACAGGATAGAAGTGGTCTTGGGTTGCAGCTGAGAATAGTGGTCCCATGCTCAATAGCATGTTAGAAGTGGTCTTGGACTGCAGCTGAGAATAGTGGTGCCATGCCATGCCATGCTCAGTAGCAGATTAGAAGTGACTTAAGAACATAAGAATATGCCATACTGGGTCAGACCAAGGGTCCATCAAACCAAGGATCCTGTTTCCAACAGTGGCCAATCCAGGCCATAAGAACCTGGCAAGTTCCCCAAAACCTAAATCTATTCCATGTTACCATTGCTAGTAATAGCAGTGGCTATTTTCTAAGTCAACTTAATAGCAGGTAATGGACTTCTCCTCCAAGAACTTATCCAATCCTTTTTTAAACACAGCTATACTAACTGCACTAACCACATCCTCTGGCAACACATTCCAGAGTTTAATTGTGCGTTGAGTGAAAAAGAACTGTCTCTGATTAGTTTTAAATGTGCCCCATGCTAACTTCATGGAGTGCCCCCTAGTCTTTCTATTATTTGAAAGAGTAAAAAACCTATTCTCATCTCCCCGTTCTAGACCTCTCATGATTTTAAACACCTCTATCATATCCCCCCTCAGCAATCTCTTCTCCAAGCTGAAAAGTCCTAACCTCTTTAGTCTTTCCTCATAGGGGAGCTGTTCCATTCCCTTTATCATTTTGGTAGCCCTTCTCTGTACCTTCTCCATCGCAATTATATCTTTTTTGAGATGCAGCGACCAGAATTGTGCACAGTATTCAAGGTGCGGTCTCACCATGGAGCGATAGAGAGGCATTATGACATTTTCCGTTTTATTCACCATTCCCTTTCTAATAATTCCCAACATTCTGTTTGCTTTTTTGACTGCCGCAGCACACTTAACCGACGATTTCAATGTGTTCTCCACTATGACACCTAGATCTCTTTCTTGAGTAGTAGCACCTAATATGGAACCCAACATTGTGTAACTATAGCATGGGTTATTTTTCCCTATATGCATCACCTTGCACTTATCCACATTAAATTTCATCTGCCATTTAGATGCCAAAATTTCCAACCTCACAAGGTCTTCCTGCAATTTATCACAATCTGGGGGGAAAGGGTGGATTATGGGGTAAGCAATTGGGAGTTCAGTTGAAAGTCGGTATGATTAAATGATTGAAAGTCAGTGAGGAACTTGCCCTAACTAATCAAGCTAGATATTTCACTTGGATGCAGCTCCATCACTGCTCGCTACATTAATGGTGGGGGTGGAAGGGAAATAGAACCAAGAGCTAAGAGAAACAGATAAGTATGAGAGAAAAAATGTGTGAGGCTTGCTGGGCAGACTGGATGGGCCGTTTGGTCTTCTTCTGCCGTCATTTCTATGTTTCTATGTTTCTATGTTTCTAAGTCCTTTTTGAATGTTTTTAGGTCGTGCTGAATTCGTAAGATTTTAGGTAGGGTATTCCACATTTTGGGTGAGGCAATTGAGAAGGCTCTTTCTCTAGTGGTTGCCAGATGTGCATCCTTGACAGGGGGAATGTTTAGGTAGCCAGAGTTGTTGGATCGTAGGTTTCTTGCAGGCTTTTGAGGGATTATGATGGGGGATCCTCCCAGAGCTATCTATCTTGTGTCTTCTCAGGTATGCTGCACCAATGGAAATCTGTATTTGGTTCTAACATATATATTTGCTTGAGAATAGCAGCAGAAGACAACATAAAATTATAAAAACAAACATGTCGCAAAGCAAAATTATATACACAAATTCAGTGCTAAATTCTGATACTTGTTTAGATCCAAGTATATACAAAATTCTTTTCTAAATATTGTATTTTAGAAACATGATGACATAATATAGCTCCACATCTAGATTCCCAAGTTTTTAGAAGAGTCAGGTATGGTACATTCAGCATTGATTATACATGGGAAGGGAGCTGGGACTGAACCGAATAGGAGCTGTTCTATGCTCAGCTGGTCAAGATGGTAGAGTACAAATGAGAAAGAAGGAGAGAGATATTAGCAGATAACGCTCTGTTGCTGAAAGCTGCAATATATCCTTAGCACTATGGACAGGAATAACTGTTACTACATTATCTATTTAACAGTGATGCAGCCCATCACTCCAGCCTGAAATGTAACTGTAGCAGCATACAGTATCCATATGTTTTCCTCAGCTGGGTGGTGAGGATTTATTAGGATCTCTGCTAGACCCTGTGCAAAAGAAGGATACACAAAACTATAAGACAGGAGCTTTTGGGAAGAAAGAAGGCTGACATAAACTAAGATGGCTACTAGTGGGACTACATTTCCCAGCTTCCACTGGAGCTAGCCTTTGAGAGAACATGAGCAGGGAGAGGATGAGGCAGCAGTTTCACAGTAATAGGATGCTTCTTTAAATACGTGTACCAAACGCCAAACGCCGGCCTGAGAGTCGTGCATATCTCCCTGATTTGGCACATGTAGGGCTTTTAAAATCTACCCCTATAGTTCTTAAAGGGCCCGAGGTGGGAAAAGGCCCGCAGCACCCCAGATGATGTCACCTGGCCCGCAGAACTTGTGGGTCTCTTGCATGGTGCATCCCTGGTTCTCCTATGTTCATGTTATTCCTGTGTGTTCCTGGTTCCAGCCTCATCTCATCCAGTGCCTCTTCATGTGTCTTCGTCCATTCCCAGCTGGGTCTCCTGATACTGACCTCTTCCTTTCGCCCTGACCGTGTTTGCCTGCCGCCTGGACCTGACCTCTTTCTTTGGACCTGACCATGCTTGTTTGTCGCCTGCCCCGACTTTGACCTGTCCTGACCTTGTGTGCCCGTGGACGTTTCTTCTCTCCGCCACCCTAGGGACCCACCTAAGTTCTGCCGGCCACCAGAATCTGTGGTGTAGGTGAAGCTCCAGCCTGTCCCGCTTCACGGTACATTCGCCAGCTGTGGACGTAGGATGTTTTCCGATGGGATAAGGGCTCACATCCATGCTGACTTTGTTCACATCATACCTCTCTAATAGATCACAGCAAATTAGAAACCTATGACCACCGTAATCCCCCAAAGTCCTACCCTGTGAGCAACGTCTTTAACCTATATCATTCTCCTCTGTGCAAAATGCTTGCATGAATCAGCATAAGCTATAAAGTCTATGCCGGCGACATTCAATTTTTTGTCTCTTACAATTCCTTATGGACAAATAACTTTGATTTAATATCTTCAGTGCTTAAGAACAGTAAAGCAATGGTAGTTTCATAATAAATTGTTGCCAAACATTCAAGAAACAGAATTGGTTGTGTTGAGTTCTTGTCCCGTATCTGTGACCCCACCAGGCTTTGAATTCTGATTGCTCAAGAGGTTCGGAATTCAGGTATGATTTTCAGTACCGCATTATCATTCGATCACAGATAAAATCTTCCTTTTACAAACCGTGCCTGCCTAGGAATCTGAATCCCCTTCTGAAACCTCACAACTTTAGAACGATTCTTCAAGCACTAATATATTCCGGGCTTGACTATTGTAACTCTCTCTCTACTGGCTTACTGTCAAGCACTATCCAAGTGCTACAAATAGTCCAAAATACTGCAGCCAGGATTTTGCCTGGCACATGAATGAGAAACCACATAATATGTCCTGTCCTAGCCTCAGTGCGTTGGCTACCAGTTCAATGGCAGGTACAATATAAACTAGCAACCCTTATTTACATACCTTACTGTAGAGCAATACTGCCCTCTGGGCCAATGCACTTTTACGCTTTTATAAACCCTCACAAACTTTATGGTCTGCCAATAAAAACTTACTGGAGGTTCCCTCCGCTAAACTAGCTCATCTAGACCTAACCATTTTCTGTAGCAGGCTCAATATTATGGAAATTGTATGACCAATGGCCTTTTAAAAAGGCTCTAAAAAAATATACGTTCTCACAAGTTTGCAGTGAGGTTCCATTTTTGCAAGGTGGGTCTTAATAGCAAATAGGTTGATGCAGAAAGGTGCATTCAATCGAACCCACCTTTCTGCCTACATCTGAACGTGCATGTTCTGTGTGTAAAACGTACTGCCAATGCGGCAAAGAGTTTTGCACACAGAAAATATGCATCCCTAATAGGGAGTACTGCATTGCACCCTCGCATGGAAATGCCATGCAAGTGAAGGCATTAAACATTACTCCCCGTTGCAGAGAACAGCGTTGGCCTGGCCAGGATGTTCTTAGTGCTGGAAACTTAACTCCAGGGTCAGAGATGGAGTTACATTTCCAGTGCTACTGCGCTGACACTTGAAACCAATAAAAATAGAAAAATCTGTGAAAAACACTTTGCAGATACTGTAAATACTGACTAATCTGGGTAAGTGGCGAGGCACTTAGCTGGATAATTCAATACATATCTGGTTTTCTGGCACTGGTCGCCACTGCTTAACCAGAAAACATACTTGTTTGAATAAGTGGCAGCTACTGCATGATCTACCCATCTGGGACGACCTCCCAAAAGTACTTTTTACAGAGAACGTGCTTTTTTAAAAACTCCAGCTTTATGCATCAGGAGGTAAGAAAAATGAATCTATGTGAGAGTGCATGTGTGTATGTGAGTGTCAATGAGATTGTGTGCATGAGTGTGAGTGTGTTTGTGCATGTGAGAGAAGAATGTATGTGCGCATGTGAGTCTGTGTGAGAGTGTCTATGTGTCTTTGTGTGAATGTGAGAGAGTGTGTATATGAGGGGTGTATGGTACCTTTGATTGTATGTGAGTGTGCATGATTGCATGTGAGTGTATGTGTGAGAGTGTGTTTATGTGAGTGTTTGTGAGAGTGTGTATATGTGAGAGTGTGTATGTGATTGTATGTGAGAACTGTATGTGTGTACATGTGTGTATATGGGAGAATGTGTGTACATGTGAGTATATGTGAGAGTGTGTGTATGTATATATGAGTGTATGAGTAAGAGGTGTGTGTGTATGATAGAGAAAGTGAGTGTCAGAGGCAGGGAGATGCAAATCTAGCAAGGGTGGGTAGAGAGAAAGTCCTCCCTTTCTTTCCCCTACTCGCCCCTCTGCCAATCTGATCTCCCTATACCTTAGCCCCCAAACTAAGCAGGCAAACTCTGCCTATAAGGAAGCCTGGCATGGAATCCTTCACTTATATTTTAAGGAACTATATGATCACTGTGCCATCAAATTTCAGAACTGTAAAAGCGGAAGAACAATGCATCAGTTCCCAGAAAGATCAAAATCTCTCTCTCCACTTGAGGACATGGGCACCAGACAGATAAATGCTGCTTAGATAAAACGAATCAATTTTGTATCCTTACAAAGAGTTCCCTCTGAGGACATGGATAGTACTGCAAGTTACATGTCAAAGGCTTACCTGAATCTAGAAGCGCGAGCTCACAGCAGCAATGTACCCAAAGTACCTAATGCTTGATCCCTCATTCTCTTAGGAACCTCTTTACTCTGTAAGCTCTCTGAGGCAGGGACTCCTTGCACCTACTTGTAATTTGCTATAAAGCACCCTGATTTAGAGTGCAATACATTTCAAAATTATAAAGATTATCAGAGTCATTTTTTTTTTTTAGTAACACTGGGGAATATTATTTTGTATTTAAAGCAGATAATTTCACTTGTTCTTCTGAACAGCCCATGCTCTGGCCACCTTCCAGACATTAGCAGTCTTTTTTATCTGGAGCCACAAGACAACTGCACCATGCAGATGTAAGTTTGAACTTTATTTTGTTATCTTGCACCTCCGGCTGGAAAGCAGGTGTCCTCTGAACGTTTCATATGCCTGTGCATAACTCAGCAATATTTATACCAAACACAAAGCCATGCAGCAAGCAAAGCAAAGCATGCTCTGTGTTGAAAACATATCCAAAGGATACAGGATGTCTGCACTGGCCCTTGGGTAACCGTGTAAATTAACTCTGACTTGGGTTGATTTGAATGGGTAGGGCAGTCGCTGGACAAGTTCTGCTGTTTCTGTACATGAGGCTGTGCTGCCACCCTGTGGTACAAGCTAGATCTGTAACTAAAGACCACTTTCAGCTGGTTGTAACTTGTAGAGCACAATCAGGTAGCATAGTGTACATGCAGCTGTTGTTTGTAACTTGTAGAGCACAATCAGGTAGCACAGTGTACATGCAGCTGTTGGTTGTAACTTGTCGAGCACAATCAGGTAGCACAGTGTACATGCAGCTGTTGGTTGTAACTTGTAGAGCACAATCAGGTAGCACAGTGTACGTGCAGCTGTTGGTTGTAACTTGTAGAGCACAATCAGGTAGCACAGTGTACGTGCAGCTGTTGGTTGTAACTTGTCGAGCACAATCAGGTAGCACAGTGTACGTGCAGCTGTTGGTTGTAACTTGTAGAGCACAATCAGGTAGCACAGTGTACGTGCAGCTGTTGGTTGTAACTTGTCGAGCACAATCAGGTAGCACAGTGTACATGCAGCTGTTGGTTGTAACTTGTAGAGCACAATCAGGTAGCACAGTGTACGTGCAGCTGTTGGTTGTAACTTGTAGAGCACAATCAGGTAGCACAGTGTACGTGCAGCTGTTGGTTGTAACTTGTCGAGCACAATTAGGTAGCACAGTGTACGTGCAGCTGTTGGTTGTAACTTGTAGAGCACAATCAGGTAGCACAGTGTACATGCAGCTGTTGGTTGTAACTTGTCGAGCACAATCAGGTAGCACAGTGTACGTGCAGCTGTTGGTTGTAACTTGTAGAGCACAATCAGGTAGCACAGTGTACGTGCAGCTGTTGGTTGTAACTTGTCGAGCACAATCAGGTAGCACAGTGTACGTGCAGCTGTTGGTTGTAACTTGTAGAGCACAATCAGGTAGCACAGTGTACGTGCAGCTGTTGGTTGTAACTTGTCGAGCACAATCAGGTAGCACAGTGTACATGCAGCTGTTGGTTGTAACTTGTAGAGCACAATCAGGTAGCACAGTGTACGTGCAGCTGTTGGTTGTAACTTGTAGAGCACAATCAGGTAGCACAGTGTACGTGCAGCTGTTGGTTGTAACTTGTCGAGCACAATCAGGTAGCACAGTGTACGTGCAGCTGTTGGTTGTAACTTGTAGAGCACAATCAGGTAGCACAGTGTACATGCAGCTGTTGGTTTGTAACTTGTCGAGCACAATCAGGTAGCACAGTGTACGTGCAGCTGTTGGTTGTAACTTGTAGAGGCACAATCAGGTAGCACAGTGTACGTGCAGCTGTTGGTTGTAACTTGTAGAGCACAATCAGGTAGCACAGTGTACGTGCAGCTGTTGGTTGTAACTTGTAGAGCACAATCAGGTAGCACAGTGTACGTGCAGCTGTTGGTTGTAACTTGACGAGCACAATCAGGTAGCACAGTGTACGTGCAGCTGTTGGTTGTAACTTGTAGAGCACAATCAGGTAGCACAGTGTACGTGCAGCTGTTGGTTGTAACTTGTAGAGCACAATCAGGTAGCACAGTGTACGTGCAGCTGTTGGTTGTAACTTGTCGAGCACAATCAGGTAGCACAGTGTACGTGCAGCTGTTGGTTGTAACTTGTAGAGCACAATCAGGTAGCACAGTGTACGTGCAGCTGTTGGTTGTAACTTGTAGAGCACAATCAGGTAGCACAGTGTACATGCAGCTGTTGGTTGTAACTTGTCGAGCACAATCAGGTAGCACAGTGTACATGCAGCTGCTGTCCAGACTCAAGCTCTCTATCTGTTGGTGATGTGACCTCATGAAGGAAATCTTTTCTTCTATGGGCAGTTAAGTTAAACAACTGCAGACTTCACCAAAAGAGAGGTTCCATGGCTATGTTTACAGTAAGTATAAATTTTCAAAGACTTATAAATTCAAGATAGAAGAATTTACAGGGCATTTTCACTGCTATGCATTTTTCTTCAATGGAGCTTGAAATTCAATTTTTATTAAGTGTTTCTAAGAAGTACTTGAAACAATTTACAATAATAAAATAATCAATAAGCAATCAGAAATAGGTAAAAAAAAAAAAAAAAAAAAATAGAACACATGCCAAAATTATCTTTTAATATTTTTAACATTTATATCTTATAACTATAAACAGTAAAACTAAAAACAAAAACTGAAATCCCCCCCCCCTCATACACACACTTTTACCAAGCCCACCTCCCCCTATTAAACTACAATTAGAGAGTTCCACTATTCACATCCCTAATGGGAGGAACCTCCAGGGTCTTCAGAGACCTTCCTGGACAGAGAGTCTAACAGAGTGATTCACAGATGCCTCCTTAGGAGCTTTTGAGCTGCTCAGTAAGGGGGCTGGCACAGCAGTACTCACTCAAAACTGGCAGACTGTTGCACAACTCCAGCAAGCTTCAGCTGTATTAAGGAAATAGCTGACTAAATTTCCCGGGGTGAAAACTGCCCCATAGAATAAGTCTCTCTTTCCATTACGTAGAATTGCCCATCCATGTGTTCAGTTTTTTTTTTTTTAATTATTGTTATTGAAGTACACTGGCAAGGGGAAAGACAAGATGCACCACCCAAGGAATTTCCATGGATGGCTTGGATCTGATCAAGGGAGTGTGGTTTGGATTTCTTGGCACTGGAGCTTCACTTGGAGGAATGCAAGGCTGTTATTGTTGTAACCTGTGGTCCATATTCAGCCACTGTGTGGCTCTGCTAGATAGCTGGATAAACTTATCCAGCTAACTCGTGCTGTATATTCAGCAGCTCAGTGGCAGCCACACTTCTGAATATATCCAGATATCCCAAAGATAGCCAGATAAGTTTATCCGGCTAACTTTAGCACAAGTGTATGGGCTGATTAGAGTGAGCTGTATAACTTATCCGGCTAATTCAGCTCTTCCTCGATTTGCCCATTCCTCGCCCCTGAGTTATCCAGCTAAATACTAAGTGACTTATCTGGCAAAGTGGTAACCATTGACCGTAGCCAGATATTTAGTAGATAAGTCTGACTTATCCAGCTAAATCCATTTTGAATATTGGGCTCACCTGTATCTGTTCAAGAGGGGAACCATGGCTCTAAGTGAACAGATCTACATGGACAAGAGATTGTAAACTAGAGAAGAGGATAGCAACTGGACGCTGGTTGAATTGGGCTATCTCCCCCAGAATGTAAATATGATGTGGAAAACCACTCAAATGTGGGAGAAGGTAATTTCTTTTTGAAAATTCACTACAAGTGGGTGGAAAAGTATTTGCATATCTTACCAGTAGCCACCTTAATGAAAATTATCCCCTCTGTGGGTGTGAATATAGAGATATATAGCTATATATTGCTACGAGAAGTTTAAGGATGGAAAGAGTTAGGTACCTATCCTATCATGAGATTAATATATAGATCACATGCTGTGTGGTCAAAGCCCACTTGAAGAGCAGGATGGCAAGCAACGTGTGAACCTATGAATGTACTGCACATACTCATTCTGGCACTATGCACATTCTGGTGAAAATTCAAAGACTCTAGGATAATATATTTAAAGCAATGTATTGCTTATTTGTATAAGTAAATATATTTTATTATTAATTTCTCCTACCATATGATATACAAACTAGTTCTTTTCTAAATGCCCATTATTTCCTCCCTCTTACCACTCCCAAAGTGAAGTGTCTTGTAACATGGCCAGTAGTCCATGATGCCTTTGAATGCCTCTGTGAAGACGGAGGCCTTCCTCTGCATGGTCTGGTCTCTTTCCTTCTGGTCATTTCTGTGTTAGAGCTGGTCATATGCCCATGTTCTGGCCTCATTTGCACTGGTGCTGGTTTTGTGCCCAAGTTCTAGTTAGTCCCAGACCCAGTTCTTTTATAGAGCTCTCACACCATATTGCATGTCTCTTGCGTGTTTCTTAATTCATTGATTGGGCATGATTTCTGATGATTTGTCCATCCTTGGATACAAGAGACGAAGATGTTTTAGATCAGAATATCCAGATCACATGGTCCTCACATCACATGTTGTTTCACTCTCTCATGTGGGTGGTAAAGTGGCTTTCACATATAGTATATGTGCAAGTATATAGTGCAAGGTGATGCATATAGGGAAAAATAACCCATGCTATAATTACACAATGTTGGGTTCCATATTAGGTGCTACAACCCAAGAAAGAGATCTAGGTGTCATAGTGGATAACACATTGAAATCGTCGGTTCAGTGTCCTGCGGCAGTCAAAAAAGCAAACAGAATGTTGGGAATTATTAGGAAGGGAATGGTGAATACAACGGAAAATGTCATAATGCCTCTGTATCGGTCCATGGTGAGACCGCACCTTGAATACTGTGTACAATTCTGGTCGCCGCATCTCAAAAAAAGATATAATTGCGATGGAGAAGGTACAGAGAAGGGCTACCAAAATGATAAGGGGAATGGAACAGCTCCCCTATGAGGAAAGACTAAAGAGGTTGGGACTTTTCAGCTTGGAGAAGAGACGACTGAGGGGGGATATGATAGAGGTGTTTAAAATCATGAGAGGTCTAGAACGGGTAGATGTGAATCGGTTATTTACTCTTTCGGATAATAGAAAGACTAGGGGGCACTCCATGAAGTTAGCATGGGGCACATTTTAAACTAATCGGAGAAAGTTCTTTTTTACTCAACGCACAATTAAACTCTGGAATTTGTTGCCAGAGGATGTGGTTAGTGCAGTTAGTACAGCTGTGTTTAAAAAAGGATTGGATAAGTTCTTGGAGGAGAAATCCATTACCTGCTATTAAGTTCACTTAGAGAATAGCCACTGCCATTAGCAATGGTAACATGGAATAGACTTAGTTTTTGGGTACTTGCCAGGTTCTTATGGCCTGGATTGGCCACTGTTGGAAACAGGATGCTGGGCTTGATGGACCCTTGGTCTGACCCAGTATGGCATTTTCTTATGTTCTTATGTTCTTATATGTCTTCACCTCTTATAGGATGCTTTCTTAGTCACAGCCTATGATATGTGCAATTTCAATATTTGGCAATACTGAAACTCCAGGTTTATTTGGAATCATGTTCTCAGTCTGTGCTTGGCAACTGCCAATGTTTACAAAGTTTGTGTTTGTCCAAACGTCTCTGCAACTGTCTTTTGAATATTGAAAAATATTAACAGTCTTTGAATTTTAAATGTCCACTTTATTCATATTAGAAGTTCATTGCAGAGATGAAATCTATTTTGAGTTATAAATGTCCATCATTCTTTAAAGTCCATTTTCCATGCATTCTGAGAGGTTTATATGATATTTCATGTATTTGAGAGGTCTGTATAAATGCCAGGATACTCCTTCAGGAGATTCCCTAACGTATCCTAATTATATTTAATTATATATTCACCTCAAGCTCTAAACAAAACTATATATATATATATATATATATATATATATATATATATATAGTTAGTTAGTTAGTTAGTCACTTTGGAGCACTTATTATTTTGAATTGTTTTTCTATCTCTGATTAATGAATATTTCATTTCAGTGACAAATGGGAACAGATCCTTTCAACATTTTTTTTCTAAAGGAAGAGGAAATGCTTCACAGGAGAAGAGAATTAAATGTCCATTTGAAAAGTAATCAGTTCTTATTTATGGCCATCAACTGAGTTTTATACTCTTCATTTGGAAAATTCTATGGTGAAAGAAAAGTTATTTGGTGTCTTGTATTTTCAAATGATGAAGTGATCCTATTGGCTGGAACTGAATGCTATGCCATTTTCTGGACAATAGGGACACCCTATGGACATTAGTCCCTAGGAGGGGAGGATAATATATTTAAGTCATATCTGGGATCCTATCAAACACTGCTGAAAATCAAATTGGTGAATAGCAGACTTTTTCCTCATCCTCTGGCTACAGGGATGAATAGGTAAAGTAACCAGCAAAGGATCCATTACTAATGATACTTATTAACCAATCATTGGCATCTTTTTGAAGTCTGAAAATAAAAGACATATTTTCTTTGTTTCAAATCATTCAGAGAAGGACAGAGCTAGGAGCCATGAAGTAATCCAAAACTAGAAGCTTTTATTCTCAAATGAGGCAAATTATCAGAGTCATTTATCATCATTTCACTCTAGGGTCCTAATGCACACATTAAATAGTGCAACATTCATTAGTATGCAAATGTGGCATTTGCTATGCAAGTGGGAGGAGTTTGGATGGAGTTAGTGTTAATGAGCAACTTCTAACATCAAATACAATAGAGAGAGCCTCTGTAGAGAACAGTATGGCACTCTACTAATTATACGTCTTTAAGAGGGGGCACGTTTAACTCGGAGTGGGCTTTGGGGGGTCTAGGTTTTACGCGGAGTTATATACACAATAGGAGGCATCACTGAAGATTTTCTGTCATTTCAATTGATGAAAGGTACAAGAGGAGATGATTTGTACAATGCACTCTCTACCTATCTTGTTGTACTCTCTACCTTGCTTGCTTGAAGTTAGGTAGAGAGTGCATTGTACAAATCAACTCCTCTTGTACCTTTCATCAATTGAAATGACAGAAAATCTTCAGTGATGTGTACTTTGCTGTTCCTACCTCCTACTGTGTATATAACCCCGCGTAAAACCTAGACCCCCCAAAGCCCACTCTGAGTTAAAAGTGCCCCTCTTTCAGTGGTACAAATAGTAGAGTGACGTATTATTCATTAGCTCTCTCTTTCTCGCTCTCCCTCCCTCCCTTTTCCTGGTGGTGCAGTAATCAGTACATGAAGCAAAAAAAGCCCAGGGGCAATAAATGTATTATGCCTTGTGGAACTTACCAATGCGGGAGCAGGGAAATTATCCTAACCTCGCTCCCCTTTTTATCACTTGTGCTATTTCCACTATATTTATAGCAATTTTATAAAACTAGGGGAAAGTTTATCTGGGTACATTTTTAAACCCGGTGCGTGTAAATCCCGGGGTTTACGCGCGTGGTTGGGCCTTACGCGCGCCAGGCCAATTTTTAAACGGGTCCGGCCACGTGAGGAAAACCCAGTACAGGATTAAGTGCTGGGGCCTGAAAAGGGGGCGGGGTTCGAGGTTTTCGGTACAGTGTCCATTTGCCACTGTGCCAGGGAAGCGTGCGCCGGCAGTTGACCAGCACACGCACTTTGCTTCCGCTCCAGAGGAGCAGCAACAAAAAATAAAAAAAAATAGGTAAGGTAGGTTAGGTTTAGGGGGTGGGGAGGAGAGGGGAAGGGGAAGGGAGGTTAGGTAGGTGGGTTGGAAAGTTCCCTCCCAGTACGCTCCTTAATTGGAGCGGACTAGGCGAGAACTAGGTGAGGCCCGATCTCATCGCCACTTGCAACTTAAAATTAGGCCCCCCTGCGCGCGCCTCCCGGATTATAAAATCCGGCATGCATGCAGCCCAACGATTTTATAACACCCACGCGCCGGCACGTACACATGGACACGCATGCACCTTTTAAAATCTACCCCTTAGGAAATAATCGGAAGAATTGTCACAATTTTAGTCAAGAGTAAAAAGATAATTTTAATTTTATTTTGGTGCCACTTTCTCCATGAAGCAAAGTGATCTATTGATCTACATGGAGCATAGGAAGTCACTGTAGACTCTGCAAAATCCACCTAATTGCATCACCAGCCAAGATCTGCAGATAAATTAATGCAAAGCGTTTGACAAAGAAGTGAGGCTCAAATGAGAAATCCCATGCTAATTTGGGCAAGAATTTAGATGTGGACGCTAGGGAGATACTTTTAATTTGCTTGAACTAAGAACTGATAAAAGGGGCAGGATTTGTGATTTACTGTTTATGAGTTGCAAAGAATTCATTTTTAGAATATTTTTCATCAATGCTAATAATTATTCTTGTACTGTAAAGTCATGGATTGTCATCTCTTATGGAATATAAAAGTCAAATGTGTTATGCAAATGCCCATGCACTAATTTTGCTTGCATTACTTGTAACAGTAATATTTCTTTTAATTTTTCTGCTCCAGCCTCTTCTCCCCATTCCTGGGGAACCCTTCAGTTGTGTTGGGGTGTTACACGTGCTTATTCTAAACCACACAGCTGAGAGGTGGAGTTATTTATGTATCCCCTCCCTTTAGTGAGGTTTCTATATATGGAGAGAAGAGCGAGAAAATGATATTGATAAAATTCATTATTTCGTACTTCTCTATGCAGGCTACTATATCCTCACCGTATAATTATACAACTTTAAACTGACTCCAGGCTTTTTACAATAAATATGACAATTTACTTTTTATATGATATGGGAATTAGTATCAGAATATAATGTGCTCTAACCTGTACAGTTGTCTGGCTCTTGCCCGTAAGCACTTAGTGTAACTTCATTTACTATTTCCCATAATTTTTGCATATATGAAAGGAGACTTCATGTACCATCTGTAGGGTCACTGTCATCTCACGGAGATAAGAGAAGAGAACTAAACCAGATACCAATCAGGTATCACCAGAGGATGATGAATGTAAGGAAGAAGAGAAGAACTGGTCAGATCGACTAAAAGCCCGCTCACTATCAAATGGGAGGAAGCTTACAAACTGCCCAATAATTGATTGGAAAGGAGGGAAAACTGGACTTGTAAATTGGAATTTAATCAATCAATATATGGGCAGACTGGGTGGGCCATATGGTCTTTTTCTGCCATCATGTTTCTCTGTTTTTAAACTGATTAAAAGAAAAGAGGTCACAAATTTATTTAAGAATTACATTTATAACAATATATTTTGAAACAACAAAAGCTGTAAAAATCATTTTCCATCAACTACACAATTTATCGGTAAAAGTTATGCTGGAAACCATCCAATGCTTCCAGCATGATTATTGTTGCATTTTACTTTTGAGTGATCATCAGTGCTGTTTATAATTGACTTTAATTTGGGATTTGAAAAATAGCAATGCAGAGGACCTAGGTTTTTCTGCCCCCGCTCCCCCTCCCCGCCCCCCACTTAGGGAATTATAGACACTCAGATGAACTAAGAGAATGGGAAGATTTATACTTTAAGAGACTTGGTTAAAGATTTGGAGCCTGGGAACTTATCTGACATTATCAGCCCAGGGTTTACATTAAAAAATACAAAACTCATGGCCTGATTGTGCAGGTCTTTCAGTCTCCATTACTTGTGGCAATTTGTATGGATTTTAGCTGAGGTTAAAGGAGATTTATGATGGGTTGTGACAGTGGGTGGATGATGGTTTTACGGTGGGTAGAGTTTTTATGTGTTTATATTTGATTGTTTTCTGCTGGAATGTTTAAATATGAATAGAAACTTATAAAATGAGTATGAATAAATAAATATATATATGGCAGTCATTTAAATACAGAAAGGCCAGACTTGATGTGACCACCCAAACCTCCTTCTGTTGTAGGACATGGCCACACTGCTAATCTCTTCCCCAGCTGAAAGGACGACGCTAAACTTAGCACCTTCTCACTTTGACCGGCCTCTGCATCTCTGCTAAGCATTTCAGGAAGATTTCTGGATGGACTTTGCCCATCTGTCGATCCTTTGCACATTCTAAACTGTTTCCTGATAAATCTCACTGGTCACATAGGTCACATTTACCTGGAACTTGTTATGCCTTCCATTTTCTTTCACCTCTGGAGCACCCTCTGGCTTTCCAGTTGACTAATACCGCCGTCTTCCTTATATCTCTAATTCCCAGCTGCCACTCTTTTAAACTATTACCTCGTTTGTGATTCTCTCTGTATTTTGAGAGGGATTTTAGAAGTGTACAGATAACATTGCATCTTAGAGATGGTTTGAAGACATCGATATTGTTGAATATCAAACTGCCATGCCCAGGTTTTAAAGTGTTTCTCTGCCAGAGAAAATGCTCCTGTGCCAGTATCCTCATAGAATCCCACTCCGAATTCACCACTCACACTTCACTTTAAACTAGCCTCCTAGGTCATACTTACAGACGTGTGAACAGTTTGAGCTTATACTCAGTCCACTTCGATTTCAGTCTGCTTCTCATTGGCTGAATTTTTCCAGATGATTTTCTTACAGTGTACCTGGGATATGTTGTGCCCGGGGGTGGACGCCTGGCCTGTGGCAGTGCGGAAACCGACCACGGGGGCGGAGCATGAGAGGAGACAGAGGCAGTGTTGATCTTCACCACTGGAAGCCCGCGGTGCCCCCGGGAGGATCCCATAGGGACCCCAGCCGCTGGGACTTAGGTGGGCCTTGCAGGGTCTCCTGGGAGTGTCAGAGTCCAGCATGCCCACAGAGGCAGGAGGAGCGCTATCGGATTCGAGGCTAGAAACAAGTTGGAGATAGGCGAACGAGAAGAGTGTTGGTGATGGCAAGGCTAGGGACAGAGCCAGAATCAAGCAAGGTCAGACGGGCAAGGTCAAAGTCCAGGAATCAGTCCGAGAAGTGGTCAACGAAGCAAGGGTCAAAATCCAGAGGTCAGGCAAGGTCAAGAACAGGCTGAGGTCTTTGGCAGGCGGCAGGCAGGCAGACGAGTCAGGAACAAGCTGTGGTCTTTGGCAGGCGGCAGGCAGGCAGACAAGTCAGGAACAAGCTGCGGTCTTTGGCAGGCGGCAGGCAGGCAGAGGAGTCAGGAACAAGCTGTGGTCATTGGCAGGCGGCAGGCAGGCAGACGAGGCAGGAACAAGCTGTGGTCTTTGGCAGGCGGCAGGCAGGCAGAGGAGTCAGGAACAAGCTGTGGTCTTTGGCAGGCGGCAGGCAGGCAGAGGAGTCAGGAACAAGCTGTGGTCATTGGCAGGCGGCAGGCAGGCAGACAAGTCAGGAACAGGCTGAGGTCTTTGGCAGGCGGCAGGCAGGCAGACGAGTCAGGAACAAGCTGTGGTCATTGGCAGGCGGCAGGCAGGCAGACAAGTCAGGAACAAGCTGTGGTCTTTGGCAGGCGGCAGGCAGGCAGAGGAGTCAGGAACAAGCTGTGGTCATTGGCAGGCGGCAGGCAGGCAGACAAGTCAGGAACAAGCTGTGGTCTTTGGCAGGCGGCAGGCAGGCAGACAAGTCAGGAACAAGCTGAGGTCTTTGGCAGGCGGCAGGCAGGCAGACAAGTCAGGAACAAGCTGTGGTCATTGGCAGGCGGCAGGCAGGCAGACAAGTCAGGAACAAGCTGTGGTCTTTGGCAGGCGGCAGGCAGGCAGACAAGTCAGGAACAGGCTGAGGTCTTTGGCAGGCGGCAGGCAGGCAGACAAGTCAGGAACAAGCTGCGGTCTTTGGCAGGTGGCAGGCAGGCAGACAAGTCAGGAACAAGCTGAGGTCTTTGGCAGGCGGCAGGCAGGCAGACAAGTCAGGAACAAGCTGTGGTCTTTGGCAGGCGGCAGGCAGGCAGAGGAGTCAGGAACAAGCTGCGGTCTTTGGCAGGTGGCAGGCAGGCAGACAAGTCAGGAACAAGCTGTGGTCTTTGGCAGGCGGCAGGCAGGCAGACAAGTCAGGAACAAGCTGTGGTCTTTGGCAGGTGGCAGGCAGGCAGACAAGTCAGGAACAAGCTGTGGTCTTTGGCAGGTGGCAGGCAGGCAGACAAGTCAGGAACAAGCTGTGGTCTTTGGCAGGCGGCAGGCAGGCAGAGGAGTCAGGAACAAGCTGTGGTCTTTGGCAGGTGGCAGGCAGGCAGACAAGTCAGGAACAAGCTGTGGTCTTTGGCAGGCGGCAGGCAGGCAGACAAGTCAGGAACAAGCTGTGGTCTTTGGCAGGTGGCAGGCAGGCAGACAAGTCAGGAACAAGCTGTGGTCTTTGGCAGGCGGCAGGCAGGCAGAGGAGTCAGGAACAAGCTGTGGTCTTTGGCAGGTGGCAGGCAGGCAGACAAGTCAGGAACAAGCTGTGGTCTTTGGCAGGTGGCAGGCAGGCAGACAAGTCAGGAACAAGCTGTGGTCTTTGGCAGGCGGCAGGCAGGCAGAGGAGTCAGGAACAAGCTGTGGTCTTTGGCAGGTGGCAGGCAGGCAGACAAGTCAGGAACAAGCTGTGGTCTTTGGCAGGCGGCAGGCAGGCAGAGGAGTCAGGAACAAGCTGTGGTCTTTGGCAGGTGGCAGGCAGGCAGACAAGTCAGGAACAAGCTGAGGTCTTTGGCAGGCGGCAGGCAGGCAGAGGAGTCAGGAACAAGCTGCGGTCTTTGGCAGGCGGCAGGCAGGCAGAGGAGTCAGGAACAAGCTGCGGTCTTTGGCAGGCGGCAGGCAGGCAGACAAGTCAGGAACAAGCTGTGGTCTTTGGCAGGTGGCAGGCAGGCAGAGGAGTCAGGAACAAGCTGTGGTCTTTGGCAGGCGGCAGGCAGGCAGACAAGTCAGGAACAAGCTGTGGTCTTTGGCAGGTGGCAGGCAGGCAGAGGAGTCAGGAACAAGCTGTGGTCTTTGGCAGGCGGCAGGCAGGCAGACAAGTCAGGAACAAGCTGAGGTCTTTGGCAGGTGGCAGGCAGGCAGACAAGTCAGGAACAAGCTGAGGTCTTTGGCAGGCGGCAGGCAGGCAGACGAGTCAGGAACAAGCTGTGGTCATTGGCAGGCGGCAGGCAGGCAGACAAGTCAGGAACAAGCTGTGGTCTTTGGCAGGCGGCAGGCAGGCAGACAAGTCAGGAACAAGCTGAGGTCTTTGGCAGGCGGCAGGCAGGCAGACAAGTCAGGAACAAGCTGTGGTCTTTGGCAGGTGGCAGGCAGGCAGAGGAGTCAGGAACAAGCTGCGGTCTTTGGCAGGTGGCAGGCAGGCAGACAAGTCAGGAACAAGCTGTGGTCTTTGGCAGGTGGCAGGCAGGCAGACAAGTCAGGAACAAGCTGTGGTCTTTGGCAGGCGGCAGGCAGGCAGACGAGTCAGGAACAAGCTGCGGTCTTTGGCAGGCGGCAGGCAGGCAGACGAGTCAGGAACAAGCTGCGGTCTTTGGCAGGCGGCAGGCAGGCAGAGGAGTCAGGAACAAGCTGTGGTCTTTGGCAGGTGGCAGGCAGGCAGACAAGTCAGGAACAAGCTGTGGTCTTTGGCAGGCGGCAGGCAGGCAGAGGAGTCAGGAACAAGCTGTGGTCTTTGGCAGGTGGCAGGCAGGCAGACGAGTCAGGAACAAGCTGCGGTCTTTGGCAGGCGGCAGGCAGGCAGAGGAGTCAGGAACAAGCTGTGGTCTTTGGCAGGTGGCAGGCAGGCAGACAAGTCAGGAACAAGCTGTGGTCTTTGGCAGGCGGCAGGCAGGCAGAGGAGTCAGGAACAAGCTGTGGTCTTTGGCAGGTGGCAGGCAGGCAGACAAGTCAGGAACAAGCTGCGGTCTTTGGCAGGCGGCAGGCAGGCAGAGGAGTCAGGAACAAGCTGCGGTCTTTGGCAGGCGGCAGGCAGGCAGAGGAGTCAGGAACAAGCTGTGGTCTTTGGCAGGTGGCAGGCAGGCAGAGGAGTCAGGAACAAGCTGTGGTCTTTGGCAGGTGGCAGGCAGGCAGAGGAGTCAGGAACAAGCTGCGGTCTTTGGCAGGCGGCAGGCAGGCAGACAAGTCAGGAACAAGCTGAGGTCTTTGGCAGGTGGCAGGCAGGCAGACAAGTCAGGAACAAGCTGTGGTCTTTGGCAGGCGGCAGGCAGGCAGAGGAGTCAGGAACAAGCTGTGGTCTTTGGCAGGCGGCAGGCAGGCAGACGAGTCAGGAACAAGCTGCGGTCTTTGGCAGGCGGCAGGCAGGCAGAGGAGTCAGGAACAAGCTGCGGTCTTTGGCAGGCGGCAGGCAGGCAGACAAGTCAGGAACAAGCTGAGGTCTTTGGCAGGTGGCAGGCAGGCAGACAAGTCAGGAACAAGCTGAGGTCTTTGGCAGGCGGCAGGCAGGCAGAGGAGTCAGGAACAAGCTGAGGTCTTTGGCAGGTGGCAGGCAGGCAGACAAGTCAGGAACAAGCTGTGGTCTTTGGCAGGCGGCAGGCAGGCAGAGGAGTCAGGAACAAGCTGTGGTCTTTGGCAGGTGGCAGGCAGGCAGACGAGTCAGGAACAAGCTGCGGTCTTTGGCAGGCGGCAGGCAGGCAGAGGAGTCAGGAACAAGCTGTGGTCTTTGGCAGGCGGCAGGCAGGCAGAGGAGTCAGGAACAAGCTGTGGTCTTTGGCAGGCGGCAGGCAGGCAGAGGAGTCAGGAACAAGCTGCGGTCTTTGGCAGGCGGCAGGCAGGCAGACAAGTCAGGAACAAGCTGAGGTCTTTGGCAGGTGGCAGGCAGGCAGACAAGTCAGGAACAAGCTGAGGTCTTTGGCAGGCGGCAGGCAGGCAGACAAGTCAGGAACAAGCTGCGGTCTTTGGCAGGTGGCAGGCAGGCAGAGGAGTCAGGAACAAGCTGTGGTCATTGGCAGGTGGCAGGCAGGCAGAGGAGTCAGGAACAAGCTGTGGTCTTTGGCAGGCGGCAGGCAGGCAGACAAGTCAGAAACAAGCTGCGGTCTTTGGCAGGCGGCAGGCAGGCAGAGGAGTCAGGAACAAGCTGAGGTCTTTGGCAGGTGGCAGGCAGGCAGACAAGTCAGGAACAAGCTGTGGTCATTGGCAGGCGGCAGGCAGGCAGAGGAGTCAGGAACAAGCTGCGGTCTTTGGCAGGTGGCAGGCAGACAAGTCAGGAACAAGCTGCGGTCTTTGGCAGGCGGCAGGCAGGCAGAGGAGTCAGGAACAAGCTGCGGTCTTTGGCAGGCGGCAGGCAGGCAGACAAGTCAGGAACAAGCTGAGGTCTTTGGCAGGTGGCAGGCAGGCAGACAAGTCAGGAACAAGCTGCGGTCTTTGGCAGGCGGCAGGCAGGCAGACGAGTCAGGAACAAGCTGTGGTCTTTGGCAGGCGGCAGGCAGGCAGAGGAGTCAGGAACAAGCTGCGGTCTTTGGCAGGCGGCAGGCAGGCAGACAAGTCAGGAACAAGCTGAGGTCTTTGGCAGGCGGCAGGCAGGCAGACAAGTCAGGAACAAGCTGTGGTCTTTGGCAGGCGGCAGGCAGGCAGAGGAGTCAGGAACAAGCTGCGGTCTTTGGCAGGTGGCAGGCAGGCAGACAAGTCAGGAACAAGCTGCGGTCTTTGGCAGGCGGCAGGCAGGCAGACAAGTCAGGAACAAGCTGCGGTCTTTGGCAGGCGGCAGGCAGGCAGAGGAGTCAGGAACAAGCTGCGGTCTTTGGCAGGCGGCAGGCAGGCAGACAAGTCAGGAACAAGCTGTGGTCTTTGGCAGGTGGCAGGCAGGCAGAGGAGTCAGGAACAAGCTGCGGTCTTTGGCAGGCGGCAGGCAGGCAGACGAGTCAGGAACAAGCTGCGGTCTTTGGCAGGCGGCAGGCAGGCAGACGAGTCAGGAACAAGCTGAGGTCTTTGGCAGGCGGCAGGCAGGCAGAGGAGTCAGGAACAAGCTGCGGTCTTTGGCAGGCGGCAGGCAGGCAGACGAGTCAGGAACAAGCTGAGGTCTTTGGCAGGCGGCAGGCAGGCAGACGAGTCAGGAACAAGCTGCGGTCTTTGGCAGGCGGCAGGCAGGCAGAGGAGTCAGGAACAAGCTGCGGTCTTTGGCAGGCGGCAGGCAGGCAGACAAGTCAGGAACAAGCTGAGGTCTTTGGCAGGTGGCAGGCAGGCAGAGGAGTCAGGAACAAGCTGTGGTCTTTGGCAGGCGGCAGGCAGGCAGAGGAGTCAGGAACAAGCTGAGGTCTTTGGCAGGTGGCAGGCAGGCAGAGGAGTCAGGAACAAGCTGCGGTCTTTGGCAGGCGGCAGGCAGGCAGACGAGTCAGGAACAAGCTGTGGTCTTTGGCAGGTGGCAGGCAGGCAGAGGAGTCAGGAACAAGCTGCAGTCTTTGGCAGGTGGCAGGCAGGCAGACGAGTCAGGAACAAGCTGTGGTCTTTGGCAGGTGGCAGGCAGGCAGACGAGTCAGGAACAAGCTGCGGTCTTTGGCAGGTGGCAGGCAGGCAGACGAGTCAGGAACAAGCTGTGGTCTTTGGCAGGTGGCAGGCAGGCAGAGGAGTCAGGAACAAGCTGCGGTCTTTGGCAGGCGGCAGGCAGGCAGACGAGTCAGGAACAAGCTGCGGTCTTTGGCAGGCGGCAGGCAGGCAGACAAGTCAGGAACAAGCTGCGGTCTTTACCAGAAGTCAGTCCGAGGTAAGACCGGGAATATAGACCTGAAGACAGTAACAAGCAGGGCAAGGTAGCAGGTACAAGCTGGAATGGAACTGGAACAGAAGTATCCTGGAACGAGACTAGGAACAAGCAAGCAGGAACACGAGCAAGGGCAATCTCAGGAACAAACTGACCCGATTGCCAAGGCAAGGAAGTGAGGCCAGGAACTTCCTTTTAACTTCCCTTCAATCAGGGTGCGCCGCGGAACTAGGACCCGCCCTCGAGCCATTATCAGGGCGACTGGTCCGCGTGCACACGCATAGGGGTGTAGCTGGCTGTTGAGACGCCAGGGCCTAGCAGGGCTAGCGAGGGCCTCAAGGGAGACAGGACCGGGACCAGCTGGATGATCCTGGAGGTGAGCGGTCCCGCGGGTGGGACGACCGTGGGCAGGGTGCATAACAGGATATTAGTTCAACTTGTTGTTCCAATCTCATAGCGCCCATGCATAAGAACATAACCATTCAGCTAAACCAGATATTGAATCTCCAATGAAGACACCTTGTCTTAATTCCAACAGTGTTTATTCCACAAATAATCAAATCATGTAATTTACTGTTTGCAGTCTTGGTCACAGGTTCAGAGCACTGACTCTAGAGGTGAAATAGCTGTTGCAGAATTGTACTGGAGATTTAAGTACACCTGTTCCCGGGATGGGCTGAGCTCAGGTAAAGAGTTAAAAAAAAAAAAAGGGAAGAGAAAGAGGAAGAGGAAGAGCTGGTTTAGGATTCCTCTTCCCTCCGCTCATATCCTCACCACACACAAATTTATTTAAGAACTAAGGGGGTCATTCATCAAATTGCTTTAGGGCCTTATCGCAGGCATTAGAGCTCTAATACCCACAATAAAGCATTCAATAAATAATGCATTGAAAGATGCATATGCAAATTTTGTCAAATGGGAGGAGATTCAGCAGAGTTTATGAAAATGAGAGGTGCATAATGTTGCGTAGTGGTTCTAAAGTTTTGTTGGATATACCCGATATTTGGCTACGTAAGCGGATAACAGGACCCCTCCCCAGAGTGTCCCCAAAATATCCCTTTTATATCTGGCTAAATTATATCTGGATAACAATATATTCGGCTATAATTTAGCCAGATAAGAGGTTCAATATGCCGTTTAACTTGTGAGTTATCCATCTAAATGGCTTTTGAATATGTACCCCATCATTTCTAATTTTTAGGATAATTAAAGCACTGGAGTATAATAGGTGTGGGCTGGAATCTCAATTTTTGGAAGTTTGCAAGAGCTGGGATAGGTTAGGTGCTTCAATGCATAAATGATCTCCTGAGGTCCTTTTCAGGCCACCTGAAAGCAGAATCGCAAACCTTTCCAAACTTATGATCTGGGGTTCATATATCTGGTGATTTGTCCTTTCTGGATCATTTTGAGATCATTTATACTCAATCCCCTTCAGATTAAAAGGATTTGGATTTTTTAAACAATTATGTCAGCAATTGCTAATCAGTTTAAGATGCACTATATGAGAGCCAATAGGGTTTGTTTGAAAAACCAAGTTTTCTGCATCCCATGGAGCTGCATGAATGCCTTTAGCCCACGTCCTCTTCATACACGTTATTCCACAAAGGAGCCAGCGCATAGGAGCAGGAGTGGCTAAATGTGATTGCCAAGCTAATAGTTTTAACGTACGATGCATTCATGGAATGTATTTATTTATTTAATTTATATTCCGTCCTTCAGACATGTCAAAGTGGTACTGGAGGTAATCGCAAAGGGATAGAAGACTGTAAGGAAGTCTGCAAATAAGTCAGGCCTTGGCCAAAGGTGAGGGTCTTAAACAGTGTGGTGAGAAGTGGTGCCCGGGAGTTCTCTGCTTCTGGTATGAGCCACAGCTGCATTTTTATTTAGACTTCACCTCCGAGCACTGCAAGCCGTTGAATGCTTCTCTTTCACAGTGTGACAATATCAACAGTGAGTTTGTACTGTGCTCTCTTCCACTCTTCTCATTTCCTCCTAACTGGCTCCTATTTTTTTCAGAATGTTGGGAATTATTAGGAAGGGAATGGAAAATAAAACGGAAAATGTCATAATGCCTCTGTATCGCTCCATGGTGAGACCGCACCTTGAATACTGTGTACAATTCTGGTCGCCGCATCTCAAAAAAGATATAGTTGTGATGGAGAAGGTACAGAGAAAGGCGACCAAAAGGATATGGGGTATGGAACTGCTCCCCTATGAGGAAAGACTAACGAAGTTAGGGCTGTTCAGTTTGGAGAAGAGATGACTGATGAGGGATATGATAGAGGTCTACAAAATCATGAAAGGACTTGAACAAGTTAATGTAAATTGGTTATTTATTCTCTCAGATAATAGAAGGACCAGGGGCACTCCATGAAGTTAGCAAGTAGCTCATTATTATATCTGATCTCATGACTTGATTCTTGTTACAAGCAAGTTAAGAAAAAACACATATTTATTCTTAGAACTTATAGGCCTTATATCAAGCAATTACACTTGCTATATTAGTGATTATCTTTGCTCTACTAATTTATTTCATAGAAATGAAATGACGGCAGAAAAGGACCAACAGTCCATCCAGAAGATGATCTAGCAAGCCCACAGCAGTTTCCGCCGCACCGTATACGTATGCCACCCTCATATTTATCAGTATCACAGACCGTCAAAGTCAGGGCCCTTGTTGGTTGCTGTTTTAGTCCAATTCACCATTACATCAGTTACTGTTTAAGTCCAATTCCTCGTTATCTCCTGCCATTGATACAAAGAGCAAGGCTGGAGTTATAATAAGACTCTGAGGCCTATTGGTTAAGGGTATTAACAGCTGCATCAGCAAGTTACCCCCATGCTTGTCTTTACCTAATTCAATGTCCTTGTTGTTTGCTGAATGAACCTAATTCCCCTTTTCCTATTTTTCCCCTGCTGTTGAAGAAAAGAGCACTGATGGAGTAGCATCAACACGGATTTACCCAAGGGAAGTCTTGCCTAACAAATCTGCTTCATTTTTTTGAAGGGGTTAATAAACATGTGGATAAAGGTGAACCGGTAGATGTAGTGTATTTGGATTTTCAGAAGGCATTTGACAAAGTCCCTCATGAGAGGCTTCTAGGAAAACTAAAAAGTCATGGGATAGGAGGCGATGTCCTTTCGTGGATTACAAGCTGGTTAAAAGACAGGAAACCGAGAGTAGGATTAAATGGTCAATTTTCTCAGTGGAAAAGGGTAAACAGTGGAGTGCCTCAGGGAGCTGTACTTGGACCGGTGCTTTTCAAGATATTTTTTTTTATTTTTTTATTTATTTAAGGTTTTTATATACCGGCAATCATGAGAACATATCTTGCTGGTTTACATGAAACGGGAGTGCATTAAATACATCAAACTAGAACTCAGGTGACCGAAAGTACAGTTACAATTAACAAGGGTGGCAGAACTTGGTGAAGAGGAAGAAAAAGGAAAGAATAAATGGTTAAACGATATACAAATATATATAAATATATATATAAATGATCTGGAAAGGAATACGATGAGTGAGGTTATCAAATTTGCGGATGATACAAAATTATTCAGAGTAGTTAAATCACAAGCAGACTGTGATACATTACAGGAGGACCTTGCAAGACTTGAAGATTGGGCATCCAAATGGCAGATGAAATTTAATGTGGACAAGTGCAAGGTGATGCATATAGGGAAAAATAACAATTGCTGTAGTTACACGATGTTAGGTTCCATATTAGGAGCTACCACCCAGGAAAAAGATCTAGGCATCATAGTGGATAATACTTTAAAATCGTCAGCTCAGTGTGCTGCAGCAGTCAAAAAAGCAAATAGAATGTTAGGAATTATTAGGAAGGGAATGGTTAATAAAACAGAAAATGTCATAATGCCTCTATATCACTCCATGGTGAGACCACACCTTGAATACTGTGTACAAATCTGGTCACCGCATCTCAAAAAAGATATAGTTGCAATGGAGAAGGTACAAAGAAGAGCAACCAAAATGATAAAGGGGATGGAACAGCTTCCCTATGAGGAAAGGCTGAAGAGGTTACGGCTGTTCAGCTTGGAGAAGAGATGGCTAAGGGGGGATGTGATAGAGGTGTTTAAGATCATGAGAGGTCTTGAATGAGTAGATGTGACTCGGTTATTTTCACTTTCGAATAACAGAAGGACTAGGGGGCATTCCATGAAGGTAGCAAGTAGCACATTTAAGACTAATCGGAGAAAATTCTTTTTCACTCAACGCACAATAAAGCTCTGGAATTTGTTGCCAGAGGATGTGGTTAGTGCAGTTAGTGTAGCTGGGTTCAAAAAAGGTTTGGATAAGTTCTTGGAGGAGAAGTCCATTAACGGCTATTAATCAAGTTTACTTAGGGAATAGCCGCTGCTATTAATTGCATCAGTAGCATGGGATCTTCTTAGTGTTTGGGTAATTGCCAGGTTCTTATGGCCTGGTTTGGCCTCTGTTGGAAACAGGATGCTGGGCTTGATGGACCCTTGGCCTGACCCAGCATGGCAATTTCTTATGTTCTTATGTCCTTATTTGTTAAGGGTAGTAACCACCACACAAGCAAGTTACCCCATGCACTCATTTCTTCATTTCCTTTCTCTAACCTTTAGGGATCCACAGTGTTTATCCCATGCCCCTTTGAATTCTTTTACGGTTTTTGACTTCACTACCTCCTCTGGGAGGACATTCCAGGCATCCACCACCCTCTCTGTGACGAAATATTTCCAGACTTTAGTTCTGAGTCGTCCTCCTTTGAATTTCATTTCATGACCCCTAGTTCTGTTGATTTCCTCAAATTAAACTAACACCTTAAATAATTTTTCCACATTCCTTAAAGTCATGGATTGGACTATCTTTTCCCCTGGAGATTGTTCCATCCCACGGACAAAGACTTTATTTTCCAATCCCCAACAGACCTATTTCACATCGACTATTTTCTCATCTCTAATGGCTAATTCTGTCACTCATGACAGCTCAGATTCATCCTATATTCATCTCTGATCACATTGCCATCTCAATGACTCTCTTCTAGTCAATGTAGAGCTCTCTTAAAGGCTGGTGGCTCAGTTTGGGTCTGTTGGAAAATACCCAATTTATAGATCATTTAAAGAAACTACTAGTGGACTACTTCTCTTTTAAGACCACAGAGGATGTACCCATTCAAACAGGGTAGGCAGCCTTTAAATAGACCATTAAAGGTCACATCATCTTCTACACTGCTCATAAAAATAAGGAATGACAAAAGGCTATCACACAAATGGAGGCTCAGATAGCTTTCCTGGAAGTGGAACATTCTGCTACTTTGCAGCCATCTACCCTATCCTCTCTTCTTAAGAGAAAATATGCCTATAAAAAAACTCTTAAGTGAAAGGGCATACCTGTTATGGTTTTGGGCTGTAGCCTGGTGTGGTGAACACCACCTGCAGAAGTGACACAGGATAGGAGGATGGAAGTAATAACAGATGATCTGGTGAGGCTGGGTAGAGTCTCTGGAGCCGGGTGCAGGATGATAGAATTCCTGGAACTGGGTGCTGGCTGAGAAGGGTCTCTAGTGTTGGGTGCAGGCTGAGAAGGGTCTCTGGTGCTGGGTGCTGGCTTAGAAGGGTCTCTGGTGTTGGGTGCTGGCTGAGAAGGGTCTCTGGTGCTGGGTGCTAGCTGAGAAGAGTCTCTGGTGCTGGGTGTTGGCTGAGAAGGGTCTCTGGTGCTGGGTGCTGGCTGAGAAGGGTCTCTGGTGCTGGGTGCTGGCTTAGAAGGGTCTCTGGTGCTGGGTGTTGGCTGAGAAGGGTCTCTGGTGTTGGGTGCAGGCTGAGTAGGGTCTCTGGTGCTGGCTTAGAAGGGTCTCTGGTGTTGGGTGCTGGCTGAGAAGGGTCTCTGGTGCTGGGTGTTGGCTGAGAAGGGTCTCTGGTGTTGGGTGCAGGCTGAGTAGGGTCTCTGGTGCTGGCTTAGAAGGGTCTCTGGTGTTGGGTGCTGGCTGAGAAGGGTCTCTGGTGCTGGGTGTTGGCTGAGAAGGGTCTCTGGTGCTGGGTGGAGAAGGGTCTCTGGTGCTGGGTGTTGGCTGAGAAGGGTCTCTGGTGCTGGGTGGAGAAGGGTCTCTGGTGCTGGGTGTTGGCTGAGAAGGATCTCTGGTGCTGGGTGCTGGCTGAGAAGGGTCTCTGGAGCTGAGAGCGTGGGGGTAAGGGTGAACTTCAGGAAACACTGGAACAGCATGTGGGTACGCGTGGATGTGAATACAGGTAAGCGGGGTCTGTTATACTGGAACTGAGTGCAGGTATGGGTGGAATCAGGAGAGCGTGCAGGTAAGCGTGAGACTGGATGCAGGTAAACATGAGATTGGAGGAGGGGAACCAGGGCAAGCAAGACAGACAATGACGGGACTGGACAAACCAGGATAGGACTACACTGAACATAAAACCACAAAATGTCCGAAGGCAGCGAGGCAAGGAAGCAGGAGAGTAATAGGGCAGCAACAGAAAGGGATTCAGGGACAGAGGGAACAAGAAGGCAGGCAAGGCTGATGCTTACAGAGCAGGATCAGCAGAGGCTCAAAGACCCCACAGCAAGGCAGGGAAGCCCGAAGGCGCACAAGGCGAAATACTTGCAGGAAATGAAACCGAAATACAGTTCCATGTCACAGTGCATAAAGGTAGGAAGTGCCATTCATTTCCTTATCCAATGACTGAAAGAGTGCAAATGAAGGGCAGGAGCAGTGCACGCATATTTGGCAGCCTCCTTCCCCAATTTAGCTGCTGGCGGCAGTGGCTCCACCACAGCGCTCCCTGCTTTCATGGTATTGTGGCCTCGCTTCCTTGCCTTTACTCATCACACTGGAGGGACTTATTTGCCACCCCCAGAATCCTGGCGCTCTAGGCACCTACCCAGTTTGCCTAAAGGAAGCACCAGCCCTGATGAAGGGTAGGCGAGACCAGGGTGGATATACTTACATAGCAACCTCTCTCACTGGAAAAGTATTTCTACAGAAAAATATAACAAAACAAGTACATTTTACAGCACTTCAGGTCTGTCCTCATTGTTCCACAGTTAGAATTGTTAATCTACCATCAAGCAATCTCCAAATAAGCTCAAGGTCAGAGCGCACAACCTCGTGACACTGTGTCTGTGACACCCCCTGTCCCCCGCACACACACACACACACACACACACACACTCCCATACCCTTTACAGACACACACAATTAAATTATGCAATTATAACAAATTTTACATGAAAAAGAACATTCAAGAGCACAGTCTTCTGAGGCACAAATATCACTTACAGCATGAATATTATATTCACATGCACTGCTGTGGTGCCAACCAGAAAACTCTGCACAGAAGACACTCTGAACTCCTATGGAATTAGACTTCTTGTAATGCGTATTGGATGTGATCCTGCCCATAATGCGGTATATAAAAACTTTTTAAATAAAAATAAATAAAATAAATGTGAGCTTGGCCCTCAGAAAGCCACGAATAAACAGAATACCATTACAATATAGTAAACCTTCCATACCAAAATTACCCTAACAACCTTATCTATGAAAAGGCGACACTGCACATATTACACCTAGATCCCTACACAGAAATTACATGTCCGCAAAATACCTCACCTTGATCACATATGCAGGACACAGACAGACCCTCACCAAATACAGAATAAAGAGATCAGAAAGTATAAACGAAATGTGCTGAGAAGAACTGAACTGGAACCCACAACAAGCCAGCCTCTATATGCAGAGCACCAATGGAAAAACAGAAATATTACCATTCTTCATAAAAACATTGAATAATAAAATCAAGAAATATAAAACAATCATAATAGTAAAGTCATATTCATAAAAATAATATTTTGAACAGTTAATGACTAGAATATACAAAATTTCCCAAATACCAAGAAAATATTTCAAAATATCTGATGAATAAAAAATCTAATAATTAAAAAAAATGTTCTATTCCTGCCCAAAAAATAAAATATTTTGAAAGAGCAGAATTACCAAATTACACCCAATAATTAAAACTAATAAGGATTTAAAAAAAATCTCCTGCTCTCCATATTTATTTATTTATTTATTTATTTAACATTTTTTATATACCGAAATTCTAGCAACAATGTTGCTAATCATTTCGGTTTACATATAACATTGGAGTGACTTAACATGCGAGTCTTACATGGAACAGGAAAATGAACTTGGAGAAAATTGAATAAATACTAATAACAAATAACATTAAAAACAACAGTAGTAATAGACATGTTATATACAGGCGATTTAAAAGAATCAGTATGAATAAGATATCTGCAAAATAGACTAGATGGATTGGAAAATTAATTCTTTAGTTGTTGAGCTAAGAGGTATTATATGGCATAGACCTAGAGGAGGGATTTGTGGATATACTCCATACCTGTGATCTTCTGATTTCCAGTCACCCTGAGATTGTTGTGGATTGGGGGAGGTAGGGATGCCCAAATTTTATCTTCTCTATCTCACACACACACACACACACATACAATAACATTCATTCTCTCACACACTCCCTCTTTCTAACATACACAGGCTTCCTCTTTGTCACAGATGCATTATGTGTGTGTGTGTGTGTGTGTGTGTGCACCTGTGAGAGCCTATATGTGACTCATGGGCTCTCACAGGCACACAAACATACACATAGGCTCTCACACACATTCACAGGCACACAGGCTCTCACACATACACACACACACATAGGCTCTCACACAGACACTCAAACACATGCACAAACACAGGCTCTCAGACATACGCATGCATAAACACACAGGCTCTCAATCACTCACACACATACACACATGGCCTCCTGTTATCTTTGGGCCGTGGTGGGGTGGCAGAAGTGTGGTATGAACATCCTAAGGCACCCACGAAGGAAGAACAAAGCAGCAAATGTGGCAGAAAGAAACCCAGACACTGAAAGAGGGACAAAAGAGCACAAAGACCCCCAAACACCATAAGAAGTACAAAGCAGCCACCCAGTATGGCAAAAGCATCCAAATGCGAAGAGTCAGGGGTATGGCAGCAAGGCTGAGTGTCAGAAAGACTCCCCCCAAGGTATAGCATAAGGGGTAAAGCAGCTAGGCAGAGTGTCAGCAAGCCCCCCCTCCCCAAATATAAAATAAGGGGCATATCAGCAAATCAGAGCAGCATCAAGGATCCTAAGGTGTAGAGTCTGGGGTATGGCAGCAAGGCTGAGTGTCAGAAAGGCTCACCCAAGGTGTAGCGTAAGGGGTAAAGCAGCTAGGCAGAGTGTCAGCAAGCCCCCCCTCCCCAAATATAAAATAAGGGGCATATCAGCAAATCAGAGCAGCATCAATGATCCTAAGGTGTAGAGTCTGGGGTATGGCAGCAAGGCTGAGTTGTAGCAAGACACACATGATGTATCACCAGCAGCAGGGCAACTTCATCTACTTGCTCTCTTCTTTCACCTGTCCTGGCCAGTACCTCACTCAGGAATATCTTGGTTGTTAAAATTACCAGTCTCACTGCAGCACTATTCAATGGGCCATAGACTTCAATAGATAACATTTGAAATTTGAATTTATTAAAACTTATTGTCTGTACTTAGAAACAGAAAAAAATATTTCAAATTGGATTCCATGAACATATTCATTTAAAAAACTCAAATATATACATAAAAGCATCAAGCAAGACCTTGGCATAAGCGGTTCATAAATAAATAAATAACAAGAAACAAATAGCAACAAATTGAGAAGATATGACTTACTGCCACTGATAATAAAAACTAACAGGAACCATCCCAGAAATGGAATACGTAACAGCTATTTTGACAGCTCCAGACTGTAAGCGTCTTTAATGTCTTCTTGAATGTATTTATACACTCAATTACTCTGATGTGGTCTGGCAAAGACTTCCAGAAATGTAGCCCAGGGATTGACAATGCTCTGTCTTTAGTCAGGCCAAGATGTCCTATTTTAATGTCTGGAATCTCCAATAGATTTTTCCCCACAGATCTTATAAACGAGGCGGTATGTAGCTTCTGAGGACACTGCTAGTTCAGCAATTAGTGTCAGTGTATATCATTTTGTGACTTAAATTAGCAATTTTAAAATGGACTTGAAATTTGCATAAGAACATAAGATATGCCATACTAGGTCAGACCAAGGGTCCATCAAGCCCAGTATCCTGTGGCCTACAGTGGCCAATCCAAGTCACATGTACCTGGCAAGTACCCAAACACTAAATAGTTCCCATGGTACCAATGCTAGCAACAAGCAGAGGCTATTCCCTATTGATTAATAGTAGTTTATGTATTTCTATTTCAGTCTTTTCATGATTTTGTAGAAATCTTTCATATCCCCCCTCAATCATATCTTCTCCAAGTTGAACAGCCCTACCCTCTTTAGCCTTTACACATAAGGGAACCGTTCCATGCCCTTTATCATTTTGGTTGCCCTTCTCTGTACCTTCTCCATCGCAACTATATCTTTTTTGAGATGCGGCGATCAAAATTACACACAGTATTCAAGATGCAGTCTCACCATGGAGCGATACAGAGGCATTATAACATCCTGCATTTGCCATTCCCTTCCTAATAATTCCTAATATTCTGTTTGATTTTTTGACCACCACAGCATGCCGATCCAACGATTTAAATGTAATATCAACTATGATGCCTAGATCTTTTTCCTGGGTGGTAGCTCCTAATATGGAACCTAACATCGTGTAACTACAGCATGGGTTATTTTTCTCTATATGCATCACCTTGCACTTATCTACATTAAATTTTATCTGCCATGTGGATTCCCAATCTTCCAGTCTCACAAGATCCTCCTGTAATTTATCACAATCCGTTTGAGTCATCTGCAAGTTTGATCACCTCACTCATCGTACCTCTCTCTTTCCAGATCATTTATAAATATATTAAAACGTACTGGTCCAAGTACAGATCCCTGAGCCACTTCACTGCAAACAAAGCACTACTAACAATCCCTTCAGTAAAGTCAGCAAAATTAACCCAAGTGAGAGAAAGGGCTTTATCATTGGCTGGGCCCATACTATGGAACACGATGCCCCCCGAACTCAGATTACAGAATAATCTCAAAACTTTTAAGAAAAATCTAAAAACATGGCTCTTTAAAAAAGCCTTCACTAAAGAGTGTGGAGGGTAGAGAATGAAAGTACAGGGTAATGCAGATGAGAATTAATTTACTCAATCCTACATTTAAGAAGTAATATTTCAAAGCGATAGTAACTCAATAATATACCTGGACTTGACCAACATTACTCAAATAATGATTTTATTTATGAAATTGTAACCAAACTTTATTGGCACCTGTTAGAATCTACGATATCCTACATTTACTTACCTTAGTCTATGTGCCTATTTGTAAACCGTTGCGATGGTATATAACTTAGAGACGGTATAGAAATGTTTTTAAATAAATAAATAAATATTTTAAAACGTTTGTATTATGAGTTTTTGCTAGAGGTGTGAATCGTGTGATCGATCGTCTTAACGATCGATTTTGGCTGGGGGGGAGGGAAATCAGATCGTCGTGTTTTGTTTTGCTTTGAAATCGTTAAAAATCGTAAATCGGGGGAGGGCGGGAAAACCGGCACACCAAAAAAACCCTAAAACCCACCCCGAACCTTTAAAACAAACCCCCACCCTCCCAAACCCCCCCAAAATGTTTTAAATGACCTGGGGTCCAGTGGGAGGGTCCCGGCGCGATCCCGGCGCGATGTCCCGCTCTCTGGACACACCAAAAAAACCCTAACACCCACCCCGAACCTTTAAAACAAACTCCCACCCTCCCGAACCCCCCCCCCCAAAATGTTTTAAATGACCTGGGGTCCAGTGGGAGGGTCCCGGCGCGATCCCGGCGCGATGTCCCGCTCTCTGCCCACGGCTGCTGTGAAGAGAAATGGCGCCGGTGGCCCTTTGCCCTTATCATGTGACAGGGCAAAGGTAGCGCCGGCGCCATTTTGATTCCTAGCTCCCGACGTCATGCGTCCAAGAGATCGCTCCCAGACCCCCGCTGGACCCCCAGGGACTTTTGGCCAGCTTGAGGGGGGCCTCCTGACCCCCACAAGACTTGCCAAAAGTCCAGCAGGGGTCCGGGAGCGACCTCCTACACGTGGGCCGTATTGCCAATCTTCAAAATGGCGCCGGCGCTACCTTTGCCCTCACGACGCCAGGAATAGCTCTAGCTTGGTTCACATCCTATCTCTCTAACAGAAATTTCTCTGTTAAAATTGGAAACAACTTATCTGCCTCATACCCCCTTCAACAAGGAGTGCCGCAAGGATCATCACTTTCATCTACCCTATTCAATATTTACCTCACCCCTCTCTGCCACCTCCTCTCTGTTCTTAAACTCAAATTCTACCTCTATGCTGATGATGTACCGCATTCAGAACGCCGACAAGAGGACTAGGCGGCTGAATGCGGTATTAAATACCATATGAACTGGATAGTAGCATTTAAATATCGAAGCTATTTCGGCGGGAATTAACCTTGCACTTTTTCAAGCCTAGACCCTACAACTTTCCGATCAGTCCCTGAAGCAGCGCAAACCGCGAAACGTACGTCGGACTGCAGGAGCTCTAAAGTGTGTGAGCATAATCAATCGGAAGTTCATCTCTTCAATATACCACCCAGGAGTAATTTCGCCTACAAAACACGACAGCGCTGGAGATAATAGCGCAGTGGCACTGGAGACAAAGGTCGGAAGCGCAGCGGCGCTCCGCACAAGTAAGGCAATTCCGTCTTTAAACACATTGCAAAAGATTTTACCAATCATAAAAAGGAGAAAAAGAGGAGAAAAAGAGGAGAAAGAAAAAAAGAGAATATTTAAATAAAGAAGTAAAAAGACATTTAATGGACCGATGATTAAACATGACCCTGTAAGGTTAAAAGTGTGGCTTACTGCCTGAATAACCAAGGGTGTTATGATGGTCCACTGTTCCAGATAAATTCTATGCACATAAAAAATTTAAAAAAATTATAATCTATGCGACGTTTGTTTTGTGATACTAGAAATCTCCCATTATTACCGCACTACTAATTTGGTTAGCTTCCCTAATTTCTCTTAGCATTTCATGATCTGTCTCATCATTTTGGACAAGTGGCTAATAGTATACTCCTATCTCTATACTCTTCCCTGACACACATTTCATTTCTACCCATAAAGATTTGATTGTGCATTTAGTCTCTTGCAAGATTCTTATTCTCCTGGACATAAAGTGCCACACCCCCACCAAGTTGATCCTCTCTATCATTGCGATATAGTTTGTATCCTGATATGGCACTATCCCATTGGTTATCCTCCATTATGTCTCTGAGATACTAATTAAGTCTCTCTCCTCCTTCACTGCTATACTCTCTAACTCTCCCATTTTACTTCTTGGGCTTCTGACATTGGCATAGAGACATTTCAAAGTGTTTTTTGTTAATTTTAACAACCTGCTTTTCAGTTGATAGGAATAATTTGTAATCTTTTAGCTCAGATGATTTCTTACATATAGGCACATGCACTACGTTTGCTTTTATTGGAACCTCTCTGTTGGGATGCCCTAACTTTCCTCCTAAGACTCCTCAGTCAAGGCTTTTGGCCTATACTATGTAAACTATAGGGAACTGGAAAAAAAAGCTCCTACTTTCCCAATTCCAAACCCCCAAATCCACACAGACACTAGAGGTCACTTGCTTATATGCAAGCAGAAATAAACCATTGCAGCAGCTTCCATTGTGGGTGCTGTGGTAAAGATGATACATTCCTGTAGCTTACACTGCCCTGACCTAACTACTAGGCCACACTCCTTAGCTGGGATCCCAGTGGGGCCTTACATATGGTTCTGTTTGCAAGAGAAACTTGATTCATCAATATGGTAATAATTACGTCAGCTCAATCATTTCCTTCAAACAGAAGCCTATTTACATGGTTTCCTTCCTCATTCATTTCCGATCTTTGCCTTGTACTAAAGTATGTTATGCATTAACAGTGGCATGCTTCATTATATCCCAGAGCTGACTATTTCTATAATGTAATGTAAGTAAATCGTTTTAGGATGTAGCTTGCATAAAAGACACTGCTGCATGCAGACAAGAGTTGCCGTTAGGATGGAAATTCCCTATTATCAGAACAAACATGTTACCAGTTCTCTAATCTCCCATTTAAGAATTCCTTGATTCCAGGACTCCACTGCCATTGCGAGATTAAGACATCTTTCCCTCAGCAAACCTCCCTATAATGGGCAATGAAATGTAGGCATATACTAAGCGTAAATAAAACACATTGCTTCCTTCTTGATTTTGGAGACGGGCTGGTTATCCAGGCGCTGTCATAAGAGCACAACACCACCAGATGGCGCTGTAAACCTGTTCCATGGCGATGCAGCTATGCACAATTAAGATGATCAATGAAATAAGCAATTGCCTTCACACCTCTTATTAATTTGCTCTTTAGTGCAAGAACATTTACAAAATGATCTCACTGAAACAGAGGATTTTCTAATTATGCCTGCCTGAGAATAAATAAGATCTATGGCCTGATTTATCAAGATCTTTTCTTGTAGACAGAGAATGGGAGGAAAGTCTTCGTGAATCAGACTCAATCTGTGGATACTTAGATACGGCTTCACTAAGGCGTCCATGTTTATGGGCAATGATTTTGATGAATTGGGCCCTTATTTGCAGCACTTTGTAACTTTCTTCCAATAGTTTAAAACTTTCAACACGTAATTATAGTTTCAGAGCAGGCAGATTGCTCCTGTTAAGAGAGAGAAGGCAAATGACTCTATGGGTATAATCTGTAGCATTGCTCTAAAAACCCAGGGGAAGATATTCAAAAGCCATTTAGACACATAACCCAGTCATATTCAGCCCTTATCCCAGCTAACCTAGCCAAATGTCGGGTACATCCGGATAACTTTAGACCTGTTTCAGTCAGCAGAAATCATTTGTAAAAGGATTCCAGTGGGGCAGGAGGAAGGAGAGATTGCCCCTGCCCCTTTCTCACACCAGGACCTCCATGGAAGACGTAAATGGGAGGCCAATAGCTGGCTTTTAAGGGTTGGGAGGGGTTTGGAGGTGGAGTTAGCTCAGTCCAGCCAGATAGGTTCAGGCCCCCTTCTTCATGACAAGAGGTCGGGGGGAGGGGGCGCATTCAGAGGGACCTAGAGAAGCCCTGGCCCACATTAACTGGATGGTACAGCTTTCTGTTTGCTATTTGCTAATGATGTACACTATTTTTTGAACTGAAAGCAGGATTCATAGGATTGGCTTATTCATGTTTGGCAATCTGAACCAAAATGGCCATTTTGGATCAAATAACCCTTTCGTCCGAAATGAATGCACATCCCTAGTACTTAGAGATATGTTGGGTCCACATTCAGTAGGTGCTTAGTGTCAGGTTCTCTGACTAAAGTTAAGCAGATAACTTGTTCCTTGTATTCATGTCCTGCTGAATAAACGTTCTCCGGCTCCCTATAGCCAGATAACTAAAACCTAACTGGCTAGGTTTTCAAGCTGAGTGGCGTGTGTGGCTGAATAGTGCGCTACTTAACTTAAGCACTCTTACCCAATCCCCACCTCGAGTGACTAGGTGGGCCTACCATAGGGATACAAATACCTACCTATGGGCCATGATATTATGGCCAGTCTCTCTCTCTCTCTCTCTCTCTCTCTCTCTCTCTCTCTCTCTCTCTCTCTCTCTCATTAAAAATGGTCCCCCAGTGGTTGAATGCAGGAAATACAACAGGTCTGGCACTTATCACAGAATCTGAAATGGAATTGCAATTTGTGCTAACTTAGCTCTTCACACAGGTAATTAGCACAAATTGCAATAAATGCTATATTAGCATAAAACACACCCCTTTTGCTATCACATGCCGTACTTACCGCATTTTGATAATTCCACCCCTATGTTATCTAAATATTTTAAATAAATAAATACATAAATGGATGTACATTCAGTTGGCATTTTCAGTTTTTTCAATGGAAACGTTCTCATACACTATCCCATGGAAAATTGCTACGCAGAAGACAGGTATAAAGTACACCAAAGGGACAGCCTGAAAGTTGCCCCACAATGCTTCGCTGAGTTTTACCTTGTTGGGTTGCTCAGTTTGCTTCTACAGATTGGAAATCTGGTATATTCCAAACCTCTATGGTTATTACTTCCACAGGGACAAATGAAGCAAAATGCCAACACAGCTATAAAACTTCTAAAATTACAACTGCAATTTGCAAAGTTGTCATGCCATAAATCTACAGTGGCTAACTGTGTCTGTAAAGCCCAGCAACGCTAAACTCTAGCAGCACTTGTACTAATTCAACCTTGCATGCAAAGCAAAATGACTTACCTTAGGTATGAGTGAAACGTGTGTGCCGTTACATTCATTACCATAATTAAAGGTAGGAACATTTTAAAGTGCTATTAAATCCGTGGGAAAATATGTGATTTGTCTATCTTTAGGAGAGTTTTTCCTGTGTTTGCGGAATACTGGCAGTGAGAGAAGAAGTATTAATGCATTGCAGTTACAGGCAGAGACACTCACCCTTTAAGGATTCAGTAACGGCAGCCGGTTTTAATGAAAGCCTTTTCCTCATTGTCACAGACACAGTGTCACGAGGTTGTGCGCTCTGACCTTGAGCTTATTTGGAGATTGCTTGATGGTAGATTAACAATTCTAACTGTGGAACAATGAGGACAGACCTGAAGTGCTGTAAAATGTACTTGTTTTGTTATACTTTTCTGTAGAAATACTTTTCCAGTGAGAGAGGTTGCTATGTAAGTATATCCACCCTGGTCTCGCCTACCCTTCATCAGGGCTGGTGCTTCCTTTAGGCAAACTGGGTAGGTGCCTAGAGCGCCAGGATTCTGGGGGTGGCAAATAAGTCCCTCCAGTGTGATGAGTAAAGGCAAGGAAGCGAGGCCACAATACCATGAAAGCAGGGAGCGCTGTGGTGGAGCCACTGCCGCCAGCAGCTAAATTGGGGAAGGAGGCTGCCAAATATGCGTGCACTGCTCCTGCCCTTCATTTGCACTCTTTCAGTGATTGGATAAGGAAATGAATGGCACTTCCTACCTTTATGCACTGTGACATGGAACTGTATTTCGGTTTCATTTACTGCAAGTATTTCTTTGCCAGAGTTGGAGGTAATTTCCTCTTCACCACCTTGCTGTCTTACTGGAGTGCATTTGTATTTTACTTTAGCTGGACTGCCTGTAGGCCAAGATGTCTTTTATTGGACTAACATTATTATTATTATTATTATTAATTTAGATTCATATTCCGCTTTTTGCACTTTTTTTTTCAGAGCTTCAAAGTGGATTGTAGGATTTAAGATTTATTCAAAGGTTTGCTGTATAGCTCATGAGTTTTTCAAGCCACATAGATGTTTTGTTCAGATGTCACTTTCAGTCAGTACTTTCAAACCACTGTCATCATTCAACACATTTTGAACATAGTGAATATAATAATAATAATCATAATTTAATAATTTGTATTTATATTCTGCCTTTCGTGATACTTCTAATTCTAATTATATCCAAATGATTTCTGTAACGTAAGACTACCGTCAAGAATCAAGTCTTTACTTTTTCTGCTAATGTCTTTTTGGTGTTGAAGTTTCTAGCAAAAATAAATCAGGATTCTTGGAGGCAGTAAAATGAACCTGCTCCCTTTGCCCATCTAGCCAATGTTTTTCTTGTTAGTGATATTTTAAGAGCAGAATTCCTCATTATAGGGATGTGCAGGAAAAAATATTCATTTTCGTTTTTAGTTCATTTTCGAGAGTTTTTTCCCCACGAATTTCAGTTTGTGTATTGCTTGATTCGTTTCATTTGCGAGAAAAAAAAATCAAGCAATTAAAAAAACCCCCCAAAATAGCCAAAAATCGAAAACAGAGACTCCTGCCCACTGTCCCAAAAAAATGCTGGGGCCAGGATCCCCTCCAGCCCCACTTACCCAATTTGGACAACATCCACCAGTGAGGCCAAGCTGAAACCTTGGTCTTGCATAGGCCAAAGACGCGGCAACCTACTACGCCCTTGGCCTATGCAAGGCTGATGCCTCAGACAATCCCATGCCCGACCCCGGGGCCTGGCCTGGAGGTAAGAGCCCTGACCCAGGACCGAAGCCACTACCTGACCTGGAAGTCAGTTTCCAACTCCTGGCTGCAGCCCAGACCCAGGCCTGATGACGCCACCTGGCATGGAGGCTGGGTCCCAACTCCTGAGCCTTGGCCTAGGATAAAGCTCATGCCAGAGTCCAGGATTCCTGTTGCTCCCTCATCATCCTCTTCTGACACCATCCGCAGGGGTTACGCCAGAGTTAATTCCAGCACATTCACCTCAATGTACGGCACCATTTTGATGTATGGCATTGCGGGTACAATTGCCTACTTCAAAATGGCACTGTCCAGTGGGGTGAATGTGCCAGAGTTAATTAACTCCGGCACAACCCCAGTGAATGGCATCAGAAGAAAGAAGGGGATGATGAGGAAGCAGCACGAGGTCTGGGCTCTGGGCCCAGGCTTGCCTCAAGGCTGAGTCCCAGGCATTGGGACTTGGCTTCCAGGCCAGGCCCCGGAGTCAGGCCAAGGTCCGGGCCTAGGCCCAATATCGGGACCCAGCCTCTGGGCCAGGTCAAGGTATCAGACCTGGGTCCAGACCATCAGGACCTGATCTGCAGGCTGGGTCACAGGGTCAGTTCTGGGTCTGGGCCGGGGCCTGGACATCAGGACTCAGCCTCTGCGCCAGGTTGTGGTGTTGGGTCTGGGTCTGGGCTCTGGCCTAGGCCGAGGCACAGGAGTCGGGACCTGGCCTTCAGGTGAGGTCGCAGTGAAAGGCCTGGGTCCGGGCCAAGGCCCCAACCAAGGCCCCAGCCTCTGGGCAAGGTCATGGGATCAAGCCTGAATCCAGGCTCCGGCCTAGGCCGAGGCCCAGGTATTGGGACCTGGCCTCCAGGTTGGGTTGCAGCATTGGCCTGGATCCGGGCCAAAGCCCCGGCATCAGGACCTAGTCTCTAGAACAGGTTGCAGCATCGGTCCTGGGCCCATGCTGATGCCCTGGCATTGGGACCTGGCCTCCGGACTGGGTCGTGGTATCAGGCCTGGGCCCAGACTTCAGGACTTGGGTCTCAGCCTTGCCATTGGATACCCTCGACATATCAGGTAAGAGACCTCGGCATCACACTTGGGCCTAGGCCACGGCCCCTACTTTAGGCCTCGGCTTCTGGGCTAGGCCTAAGCCCAGGCTGAAGCACTGGTGTCGCTCTAGGATATAGTCAAGGCCCCTACTTTGCCTTGGCCCACACTTTATGCAAGGTCCCGGCTTCAGGCCTAGACTTAGGTACGATGCATTCATTTCAAACGAATGCAGCAAATAAGGTTTGTTTCGTTTGGGGGGGCCCCAATTCAATTCAGGCCCCCCCAAATGAAATTAATTGCCCTTATTCATCGTGTTTTTAAAATTCGTTTGAAACAAATGCACATCCTTACTTCATTACCTGCCCTGTCTCCTCAGCGCCACCTTGCAGATCATGATAAATACTAAATGGGTGTTTATAGTTGGAGCTAGCATGCAAACAACCCCTCTACTGAAGTTAGCTTCATTACTTTGGGGCCAGAAGGCAGCCAGCACTCCCTGGTGGTTCTGGAATTACCTGCTGCAGCCAGTTTTTATTCAGGGGTCATTAGTTCAAGTGATATGTTAAGACACTATTTTTATATTTCAGCACAATATGATTCCGCCTGTCTAGCATTCCTATTTTGGTTTGCTTTATTGATTGGTCTTTAGAACATAAGAACATAAGAAATTGCCATGCTGGGTCAGACCAAGGGTCCATCAAGCCCAGCATCCTGTTTCCAACAGAGGCCAAACCAGGCCACAAGAACCTGGCAATTACCCAAACACCTAGAAGATCCCATGCTACTGATGCAATTAATAGCAGTGACTATTCCCTAAGTAAACTTAATTAATAGCAGTTAATGGACTTCTCCTCCAAGAACTTATCCAAACCTTTTTTGAACCCAGCTACACTAACTGCACTAACCACATCCTCTGGCAACAAATTCCAGAGCTTTATTGTGCGTTGAGTGAAAAAGAATTTTCTCCGATTAGTCTTAAATGTGCTACTTGCTAACTTCATGGAATGCCCCCTAGTCCTTCTATTATTCGAAAGTGTAAATAACCGAGTCACATCTACTCGTTCAAGACCTCTCATGATCTTAAAGACCTCTATGATATCCCCCCTCAGCCGTCTCTTCTCCAAGCTGAACAGCCCTAACCTCTTCAGCCTTTCCTCATAGGGGAGCTGTTCCATCCCCTTTATCATTTTGGTTGCCCTTCTCTGTACCTTCTCCATTGCAATTATATCTTTTTTGAGATACGGCGACCAGAATTGTACACAGTATTCAAGGTGTGGTCTCACCATGGAGCGATATAGAGGCATTATGACATTTTCCGTTTTATTAACCATTCCCTTCCTAATAATTCCTAACATTTTATTTGCTTTTTTGACTGCTGCAGCACACTGAGCTGACAATTTCAATGTATTATCCACTATGATGCCTAGATCTTTTTCCTGGGTGATAGCTCCTAATATGGAACCTAACATCGTGTAACTACAGCAATGGTTATTTTTCCCTATATGCAACACCTTGCACTTGTCCACAATAAATTTCATCTGCCATTTGGATGCCCAATCTTCCGGTCTTGCAAGGTCCTCCTGTAATGTATCACAGTCTGCTTGTGATTTAACTACTCTGAATAATTTTGTATCATCTGCAAATTTGATAACGTCACTCATCGTATTCCTTTCCAGATCATTTATATATATATTGAAAAGCACCGGTCCAAGTACAGATCCCTGAGGCACTCCACTGTTAACCCTTTTCCACTGAGAAAATTGACCATTTAGTCCTACTCTCTGTTTCCTGTCTTTTAACCAGTTTGTAATCCACGAAAGGACATCGCCTCCTATCCCATGACTTTTTAGTTTTCGTAGAAGCCTCTCATGAGGGACTTTGTCAAACGCCTTCTGAAAATCCAAATACAATTTTATTGTTGTCCTGTGTGTTTATTGGATTGATTATCTATGTTTTTATTGTACCTCTGTGTCATGCTGGGCTGGGATTTCTCCCAGCAGCAGTAGTGCCAGACTCTGTGGCAAGGCCGGACTGAGTCTTCTGACTATACAGTCACCTCCTCCATAGGTTGAGCTCTTGGGTTGTGGTAGGCGGCAGGACCTAGCTGAACATGGCACAAGCTTGGAGCTGGAGATAGGCTGGTAATGAGGGTAGGCAGGAGCTGGATACAACCAGGGCTGGAGGCAAGACTGATACTGAGAGCAGGCAGGAGTTAGATACAGGAAGAGCTGAAGACACGGACTGGAACCAAGGCAAGGCTGAGACTGGAAACAGGAAAGCAAAAAGGCTTGAAGTGAGGGCAAGGCCTTGAGTGGAAACAGAGATTGGACCTGGTAGAACTGGCCAAGGACTGAACTGGGCAGGACAAAGACTGGACCAGATAAGCCTAAACAAGGACTGGACAAAGACAGGACTGGAACAATCAACAATCAACAATCCCATCAGAACAAAAAAAAAACTAATCCTATTAGCTCGCAAAACCTATGGTTTTCTAATAAATTAAAGTTGGAAAAAAAAGCACTTAAAAAGCTCATCATCATTGGGTAAATTTAGAGCAGCTCTAAGTCATTATAAAAAAAGTATAGACAAAGCAAAAAAAGAACATTTTAAAAGTAAGATAGAGAGTTTAACATGTGGATAAAGGTGAACCGGTAGATGTAGTATACTTGGATTTTCAGAAGGCGTTTGACAAAGTTCCTCATGAGAGGCTTCTAGGAAAAGTAAAAAGTCATGGGATAGGTGGCGATGTCCTTTCGTGGATTGCAAACTGGTTAAAAGATAGGAAACAGAGAGTAGGATTAAATGGGCAATTTTCTCAGTGGAAGGGAGTGGGCAGTGGAGTGCCTCAGGGATCTGTATTGGGACCCTTACTTTTCAATATATTTATAAATGATCTGGAAAGAAATACGACGAGTGAGGTAATCAAATTTGCAGATGATACAAAATTGTTCAAAATGGTTAAATCACAAGCAGATTGTGATAAATTGCAGGAAGACCTTGTGAGACTAGAAAATTGGGCATCGAAATGGCAGATGAAATTTAATGTGGATAAGTGCAAGGTGATGCATATAGGGAAAAATAACCCATGCTATAGTTACACAATGTTAGGTTCCATATTAGGTGCTACAACCCAGGAAAGAGATCTAGGCGTCATAGTGGATAACACATTGAAATCGTCGGTTCAGTGTGCTGCGGCAGTCAAAAAAGCAAACAGAATGTTGGGAATTATTAGAAAGGGAATGGTGAATAAAACAGAAAATGTCATAATGCCTCTGTATCGCTCCATGGTGACACCGTACCTTGAATACTGTGTACAATTCTGGTCGCTGCATTTCAAAAAAGATATAATTGCAATGGAGAAGGTACAGAGAAGGGCGACCAAAATGATAAGGGGAATGGAACAGCTCCCCTGTGAGAGGTCTAGAAGGACTAGGGGGCACTCCATGAAGTTAGCATGGGGCACATTTAAAACTAATCGGAGAAAGTTCTTTTTTACTCAACGCACAATTAAACTCTGGAATTTGTTTCCAGAGGATGTGGTTAGTGCAGTTAGTATAACTGTGTTTAAAAAAGGATTGGATAAGTTCTTGGAGGAGAAGTCCATTACCTGCTATTAAGTTCACTTAGAGAATAGCCACTGCCATTAGCAATGGTTACATGGAATAGACTTAGGTTTTGGGTACTTGCCAGGTTCTTATGGCCTGGATTGGCCACTGTTGGAAACAGGATGCTGGACTTGATGGACCCAGTATGGCATGTTCTTATGTTCTTATGTTCTTATGTAATGTCATATCGACATTGTCAGAGGGGCAGGCAGTGCTATAAAATTTTGGTACACTTAGACGTGTAAAGAAATATGTGTCATACGATCTGTTTGTGTCTTATAAAGTCTTTCTCCCCAATCATTAGTATCATGAAGCACAGAGCAATGATGGAGCTGTGGTTTATTTGTTAAGGGTAGTAACCGCCACAGCAGGTTACCTCCATGCACTCATTTCTTCGTTTGTATCCTCTAGCCTTTAGGGATCCACAGTGTTTATCCCATGCCCCTTTGAAATCTTTCACCGTTTTGTCTTCACCACCTTCTCTGGAAGGGCATTCCAGGCATCCACCACCCTCTCTGTGAAGAAATATTTCCTGATGTTGGTTCTGGAAAACCCTCCCTGGAGTTTCATTTCATGACCCTAGTTCTATTGGTTTCTTTGCAGCCGAAAAGTTTTGTCATTGATTGTTCATGCATCATTAAAACCTTTCAGGCATCTGAAGGTCTGTATCATATCTCCCCTGCTCCTCCTCTCCTCCAGGGTACACATATTTAGGTCCTTCAGCCTCTCCTCATAAGTCATTTGATGAAGGCCCCCCCCATCATTTTCGTTGCCCTTCTCTGGACCGCCTCCATCCTGTCTCTTTCCTTTTTGAGATTTGATCTCCAGAACTGAACACAGTACTCCAGGTGAGGCCTCACCAAGGACCCGTACAAGGGGTAGTGGTCTCTGCACAAAACACTACCTGAACATTCCATGACATTGAGTAGGCTTTACTAGCGGGGGGGGGGGGGGGGATTATTCACTCGCTTTGCTTTTTAGAAAGAGTCTTAGATCTTGGTGTGTTAGGAAATTTTATTCAGAATAATGAATTGAGGAGCTATTTGAGAAATTTAATGGTGAAATGTCATAAGAACATAAGAAATTGCCATGCTGGGTCATACCAAGGGTCCATCAAGCCCAGCATCCTGTTTCCAACAGTGGTCAATCCAGGCCATAAGAACCTGGCAATTACCCAAACACTAAGAAGATCCCATGCTACTGATGCAATTAATAGCAGTGGCTATTCTCTAAGTCAACTTGATTAATAGCAGTTAATGGACTTTCCTCCAAACCTTTTTTGAACCCAGGTACACTAACTGCACTAACCACATCCTCTGGCAACAAATTCCAGAGCTTTATTGTGCATTGAGTGAAAAAGAATTTTCTCCGATTAGTCTTAAATGTGCTACTTGCTAACTTCATGGAATGCCCCCTAGTCCTTCTATTATTCGAAAGTGAAAATAACCGAGTCACATCTACTAGTTCAAGACCTCTCATGATCTTAAAGACCTCTATCATATCCCCCCTCAGCCATCTCTTCTCCAAGCTGAACAGCCCTAACCTCTTCAGCCTTTCCTCATAGGGGAGCTGTTCCATCCCCTTTATCATTTTGGTTGCCCTTCTCTGTACCTTCTCCATCGCAACTATATCTTTTTTGAGATGCGGTGACCAGAATTGTACACAGTATTCAAGGTGCGGTCTCACCATGGAGCGATATAGAGGCATTATGACATTTTCCGTTTTATTCATCATTCCTTTTCTAATAATTCCTAACATTCTGTTTGCTTTTTTGACTGCTGCAGCACACTGAGCTGACGATTTTAAACTATTATCCACTATGATGCCTAGATCTTTTTCCTAGGTGGTAGCTCCTAATATGGAACCTAACATCGTGTAACTACAGCAAGGGTTATTTTTCCCTCTATGCAACACCTTGCACTTGTTCACATTCAATTTCTTCTGCCATTTGGATGCCCAATCTTCCAGTCTTGCAAGGTCATCCTGTAATGTATCACAATCCACTTGTGATTTAACTACTCTGAATAATTTTGTATCATCCGCAAATTTGATAACCTCACTCGTCGTATTCCTTTCCAGATCATTTATATAAATATTGAAAAGCACCGGTCCAAGTACAGATCCCTGAGGCACTCCACTGTTTACCCTTTTCCACTGAGAAAATTGACCATTTAGTCCTACTCTCTGTTTCCTGTCTTTTAACCAGTTTGTAATCCATGAAAGGACATTGCCTCCTATCCCATGACTTTTTAGTTTTCTTAGAAGCCTCTCATGAGGGACTTTGTCAAACGCCTTAGGTTCTTGTTATTGTATTGATTCTATTTGTACAATTATTTTGTTTTTCTAAAGATTGTAAAGCTCTTAGAGATTCTGTTCTATTAGAGGTGATCTAAAAGTTGAAATAAATAAAAAAACTGCATGCATATTTATGCATTTTCAAAAGTATTCATATAGTTTTTCTCTGGAAAAGCACTTGCAGAAGTTAGTGGTTGTAGATGTGAGTGTGTATTTTTCCTGAGGAACATTTCAAAGTACCTGTGCAGTTTCACTTTGAAAATGAGTGCACTTATGCCATATTTACGTGCAGTTACTTAGGTTAAGCTGAGAAGGTTTTTGATTCCTGGCCTGAATTCATGTGTGTGCTTATTAATCCTCAGAGCTCCTTGGGGTTCTCCTCACTGACCTTCCTTGCGTTGAGTAGTTGAGCTGAATGATGGACAGATAAGAAACAGGCTTGCCTGGGGCAGTGTTTATTACATTTTAAATAGGAAGCTCTGCTCTTAGCTTTAGAAATTCCTTTTGCAATAAAGCCAATCTCATGAGTGTTCTCCAAGAAGCCTGTTTTTAAAGCGCTGATTTACTGCTTTCCTCCCTGCCCTCCTCATTGTACAGACTGTGCTATTTATAATCCACACCTCAATGATAGAAACCTAGAATGTGATGCACTAATGAGGTTTTCCCATTTTGGGAACTGCTCTCATAAGTGGAAAGCCTGTGATTATTTGTTACCCTCATTTTACCTAATTTTAAAGGAGAAAATAGGTGCACACCTTCCTTAAGAAAATTGCCTGTGAATCTTTTCATCTGCATTTTGTGAGGGGCTGTTTTACTAAACTACACTAAAGTGGTGCTTTACTGTACCATTTTAACGCAGGTTAGATCTGTGGGATTTTATCAACTGTGGCACCTGAGTAAATCCAGTGTTTCCATAAGCAAGAATACCTGGGCATTACTTGGACTCATGTAAAGGGTAAATGAGAGCCTCAGGCCAGCTGATACTATTTTGAATTTGGCATCAGTGGAGCAAATGTGATTGGGCCTTGTATTCTGATCAATGGGCCTGGAACTGCCCTTGGACAAGGAAGATAAGTTGGGGAGAGGGAACCAGGGGACCTTGGAGAGGCCCTTTTTATGGCAGGATGATGGGGGAGGGATTTGTTTTGGGGACAAGGCTATTGGCATATTCTCCTTTGGGGAGTAGATGGGGAGGGGAGAAATGTTGGGGTGGGGATGGGTTGGAGGAGGATTTCTTTCTTGGGGGAATTTTGAGCCATTAGCCCCTTAAGGATCTTGAGGGGCCTAAGAACATTGACGAGTACATCAACCTGCCGATGCTCTTGTGAAAAGATCATTTATAATTTCAAGAAAATATTACATTCAGAAATAAATGAATATATAGAAAGTCACAAAATTAATATTAAAGAAAAAAAGCAATAAAGAAAACAGAACTATATCATACCTAATACTTTCCAGTAGTACACAGTCAAAAAGGGGGGTCCACTATAAATTTATGAAAACATAATAAACAATACAAAGAAGACAAAGAGGCTAGTGTCAAGGTAATGAGTGATTTCCCTTCCCATTACCGACTGGGGATCAGTGCCAACTTCAAGGCTACACATTCAACGCCATTTCTTTCACATTGGTCTTCTCATTCATGAAACCTGTATTGTGCATATTTCAATGAATACAGTATGATCAGACATGTAAGGAACAAGAGTCTTCCAAAGGGAAAGCATATGCAAATAGCAAAAATAGAAAGCCAAATAACCAAGCAATCAGGCATGCAACAAGCAAGTTCCTTAGGGCAGTGTCTCTCAACCAGTGGTACCTGTACCCCTATGAAGCACTCAGACCTCTAATGCACACAAGAGGGGAGTTAAAACTGCATAAGAACATAAGAACATAAGAAATTGCCATACTGGGTCAGACCAAGGGTCTATCAAGCCCAGCATCCTGTTTCCAACAGTGGCCAATCCAGGCCATAAGAACCTGGCAAGTACCCAAAACTAAGTCTATTCCATGTTACTGTTGCTAGTAATAGCAGTGGCTATTCCCTAAGTAAACTTGATTAATAGCCGTTAATGGACTTCTCCTCCAAGAACTTATCCAAACATTTTTTGAACCCAGCTACACTAACTGCACTAACCACATCCTCTGGCAACAAATTCCAGAGCTTTATTGTGTGTTGAGTGAAAAATAATTTTCTCCGATTAGTCTTAAATGTGCTACTTGCTAACTTCATGGAGTGTCCCCTAGTCCTTCTATTACTCGAAAGTGTAAATAACCGATTCATATCTACCCGTTCAAGACCTCTCATGATCTTAAAGACCTCTATCATATCCCCCCTCAGCCGTCTCTTCTCCAAGCTGAACAGCCCTAACCTCTTCAGCCTTTCCTCATAGGGGAACTGTTCCATCCCCTTTATCATTTTGGTTGCCCTTCTCTGTACCATCGCAACTATATCTTTTTTTAGATGCGGCGACCAGAATTGTACACAGTATTCAAGGTGTGGTCTCACCATGGAGCGATACAGAGGCATTATGACATTTTCCGTTCTATTAACCATTCCCTTCCTAATAATTCCTAACATTCTGTTTGCTTTTTTGACTGCTGCAGCACACTGAGCTGACGATTTTAAAGTATTATCCACTATAATGCTTAGATCTTTTTCCTGGGTGGTATAGATATTTAGGTCCTTCAACCTCTTGTCATAAGTCATTCAATGGAGACCACCCACCATTTTGGTCGCCTTTCTCTGGACCGCCTCCATCCTGTCTCGGTCTCCAGAACTGAACACAGTTCACCAGGTTAGGCCAAATTGTGTTAAGAATTAGAGTGAGGGTGACATATGAATTGTTTTTGTGCACCGGAAGTAAATTATTTCTCATTGAAATTATTGACATTATTGGAAGGTTTGTTTGTTCAATAATTACACTTGTTTCTAGAGGTGAAGAGCCTAGAAAATTATCCATTTGCCAGAAAAATAAAATCCTTTAATTTAATTATAAAAGTGCCTCCGAATCATTTTTCTATTTTGGTTTATTTTCTGGTGAAGACACTTTGGGTGTGCAAACTATCTCCATACCATCTTTAAAAGTGGAAACCCCAATAGTCTTTCCATCTGGCTTCCCACACGACAGTGCCCGAGGTAGTTTGGTGGCCAAGGGTGTTTACATTTCTTCAGCTCCAGTGATGGCTCGCGGCCCCTCTTTAATTCTTCAGCCACCGCAGGCCAGGATGGGCTCTGCTGCGGCCCCGCAGGTCTCTCTTCGGGCCACAGCACCAGCAGCCCCTCTTCTTCTCTTCGGCCGGGAAGTAAAACAAAAAAATTCACATGATAGGAGCGCCCGGCCCATCGGGGGAAGCCTGATCCCGCCCGTGGCCAAAAGTGCCTAAGATGCTGTGGCACGAGCAGAATTACTCTCCTGCCATGAACTCTAATGGGGTTTGCTCTTTATTAAATTGTAAGAGCAGGCAAATAAAGTCAGGGTGAGGCAGCTGTGGCAGGAAGGTTTCAGGGGGCAAGTTTGCCGTCTCGAAATCTTGCCTCACCCTGCCTGATTGTAGAACCGCCCCTGCCTGCTTAGCCAGGCATTTACAGGGATAACGCTGGAAATATTCAGCTGATGATGATGGTCAGCAAATGGTGTAACGGGGGAAAAGCTTTCATCAGATTAGGAGAAGCGGCTGCAGCTTCTCCTTTGCAAAGCATCTGACCCACTTCTCTTGGCCCAGTGCTAAAAAGGGTGGAGTTGGCTAGAAAATACTGAGAGCTGCTATATCCTGGGAATAGGAGGGACGGTGATGATCTTTAGATGGGAGACCTCCTAGAGTTATCTCCATGGTTTCCACTGCTGCAGATCACTGCCACTTGTGTGTGACCCTTCTCAGTTCTGACCGTGTTTCTAAGGGGACTAGCGAGCATGAGCCCTGAAGAACTGCGTATTGTGAGGAACCAGGACCTCCATCACTAAATAAGTACTGGGATGTACAGCTATAACCTTTTGGGGGGTTTTCCATTGGATTGTTTTTTTCATTGTGTTTCTTCATAGTGCACATTAAATATCTGATTAGTGCACCCTAATTGAAACCAACGCACACCCCCATTAGGCAGGGCTTTGGGACTGGTTCCTGGAAAATGCCTAGGAATTCCTGCCAAAAGGAGCTTGGGGTCAACTGATCTGAATTGTGTTGGGAATTACTGTGCGTGTTTTAAATGAGCATTTGGGCCAGTAATCTACAGAAAATGCCTTTGGCCCCTGAAGCCAATCAGCTGCAGCAGCCTTGCTAGGGAGGAGTGAGGGGGTGGAAGCACTGAGGATCACCTCCAACCTAGAACCCAGAAACCATTCCAGTTCAGTGAGGAAGGTAACTAAAAGGGGAATTGCTTTGTGGGGGATGTTTGTATAGGGGCAGATTTTCAAAGGGTTACGCACATAACATACGCGCGGAACCCTCGAAAAGCTGCCCCAAGCTGCCCCTGCGCACGCCGAGCCTATCTTGCATAGGCTCGGCGCGCGCACAAGCCCCAGGACGCGCGTATGTCCCGGGGCTTACAAAAAGGGGTGGGGCGTGGGCGGTCTGGGGGGCGGGGTGGAGGCGTGGCCGGAGCATCCAGGCACAGCAGCCATTTGCCGCTGTGCCCGGGATCGCAGGCGGCCGTCGTCCGGAGCGCGTAACTTCTTCAGCAAAGGTATGGGGTTTTTTTAGATAGGGCTGGGGGGGGGGGGGGGGCGGGTTAGATAGCGGAAGGGAAGGGAGGGGAAGGTGGGGGAAGGCAGAAGGAAAGTTCCTTCCGAGGCCGCTCCGATTTCAGAGCAGCCTTGGAGGGAACGGAGGAAAGCTGTGCAGCTCAGCGCGCGCAAGTTGAACAAGTGTGCACCCCCTTGCACGCGCCGACCCTGGATTTTATAACATGCGTGTGGCAGCGCGCGCATGTTATAAAACCGGGCGTAGATTTGTTCGCGCCGGGTTGAGCAAACAAATCTATGCCCGCGCGCACCTTTTAAAATTTGGCCTATAGTGAGGGGCCATAGTGAAACAGAGACCACCATGACTCCATGTGAAAGAGGCAGAATACAAATACAAACTCCTTAGCTCAATATCCTATCCTCCATTCTTCCGTTGTCATCGTGGTAGAGGGTTTGATCCCCTTGCTATAAAACTCCACAAAGAATTTTGGAAGCACTTCTGGTGCACATTTCTCCTTTCCCCACACCGTTTTTCTCGTTGCTTCTTCCTCTGCTCAGTTTCTGTCTTTTCTCCCCACATTCTCTTGCTTTTTCCTCACTCACTCACTCACTCTCTCTCGCTCACCTTTCCCATAAGAGGCCCTCCAGATCCATCCATGTGGCAAGGGAGGCGTCACAACTCATAGTCCTTGTAGTAGGATGGCAGGCAGCAATGTGGCCCCCTGATGCTTTCTCTTCCTCCTGCGTGAGAAATGTCAGAATTAAATAGGAAAGCAGACCTTACATCTAATGCACAGCGATTATATATTATGCTATGCTTAATGTTGTTTCAGGCTGTTTTGATTTAACTGTAACTGTCAGAGTGTCTTTGTGATATAGTTGATGAGTGGGAAAGTTTCTGAATCTGTGATATAAATCACATTTATTGCATATTACTTTGCCTCCAGTTCCAGCGTATGGTAAAGAAATGTCTTCACTGCACCCTGGCAGACTGTCTGATAGTTACTCAAATCAAGGTTATTGTTTAATGACTATTGTGCCTACATATGTGGCATAAAGAAAAGACTGAGATAGATAACAATATTTTACTGCTCATTTTTATAAGCTTGCTAGGAGACGCCGCCCTTCATTATATATCAGAAAGGGGAATATTTTCCAGTACTGGGGTGGTCCCCAGTCATGAGCGTCAAGCAAGAGTAACAACATGGTGCATCCTTCAAAGGGAGGCTCGCTGTGTTACGGCTATGGCTGCTGTGCAACCGCCTCACCACCAGGGGTCCCTCTAGAGCTGGCTCTCCTGACAGGCCCAGTCCATCTCCCTTGTTCACTCTATGTTCTGGTCTTCCCTTTATAACCCTGCCTGACAGTTCCCTCGGTGCTTCGGCATCGAGCTCGCTTGGGCTCCCTGCTCTAGCCTTCCTTGCCTTGCGCTGTGTGTGCCTTCGGGCCTTCTACCCTGCTTTGCCTTGCCTTGCGCTGTGTGTACCTTCGGGCCTTCTACCCTGCTTTGCCTTGCCTTGCGCTGTGTGTGCCTTCGGGCCTTCTACCCTGCTTTGCCTTGCCTTGCGCTGTGTGTGCCTTCGGGCCTTCTACCCTGCTTTGCCTTGCCTTGCGCTGTGTGTGCCTTCGGGCCTTCTACCCTGCTTTGCCTTGCCTTGCGCTGTGTGTGGCCTTCGGGCCTTCTACCCTGCTTTGCCTTGCCTTGCGCTGTGTGTGGCCTTCGGGCCTTCTACCCTGCTTTGCCTTGCCTTGCGCTGTGTGTGCCTTCGGGCCTTCTACCCTGCTTTGCCTTGCCTTGCGCTGTGTGTGGCCTTTGGGCCTTCTACCCTGCTTTGCCTTGCCTTGCGCTGTGTGTGCCTTCGGGCCTTCTACCCTGCTTTGCCTTGCCTTGCGCTGTGTGTGCCTTCGGGCCTTCTACCCTGCTTTGCCTTGCCTTGTGCTGTGTGTGGCCTTCGGGCCTTCCTCCCTGCTTTGCCTTGCCTTGCGCTGTGTGTGCCTTCGGGCCTTCTACCCTGCTTTGCCTTGCCTTGTGCTGTGTGTGGCCTTCGGGCCTTCTACCCTGCTTTGCCTTGCCTTGTGCTGTGTGTGGCCTTCGGGCCTTCTACCCTGCTTTGCCTTGCCTTGCGCTGTGTGTGCCTTCGGGCCTTCTACCCTGCTTTGCCTTGCCTTGCGCTGTGTGTGCCTTCGGGCCTTCTACCCTGCTTTGCCTTGCCTTGCGCTGTGTGTGCCTTTGGGCCTTCTACCCTGCTTTGCCTTGCCTTGCGCTGTGTGTGCCTTCGGGCCTTCTACCCTGCTTTGCCTTGCCTTGTGCTGTGTGTGGCCTTCGGGCCTTCTACCCTGCTTTGCCTTGCCTTGTGCTGTGTGTGGCCTTCGGGCCCTCTGCCCTGTGTGCATGTGTGGCCTACGGGCCCTCTGTCCTGCCATGTGTGCGTGTGTGGCCTGCGGGCTCTCTGCTCTGCCGTACGTGAGTGTGTGGCCTTCGGGCTCTTTGCCTTACTACTAGGTACTCTGACACTGTTACCTGCCGCCTGCCCTGACCCAGCCTGGACTCTGACACTGTTACCTGCCGCCTGCCCTGACCCAGCCTGGACTCTGACACTGTTTCCAGCCATCCCTGTCTCTCTCCACCTGGAGCCACCCTTCTGGGTGGTGTTCACAACACAGCCCGAGCGTAACAGAATGCCGAAGCCATCAATTTCCAGGGGAAGAGATAGGTCTTTGTGTTAAACAGGTGAGTCAACCTTTTTTTCCAATATTACAAAATGCCTCAGTCTTCAAGATTTTATATCTGTGCTTGTTGCAAGACCTTAAACTATCCCAGTTTCCAGGACTGTCTTGCTTGTCAGCTCTCAGATCAAGAACACTGGGTATGTAGCAGTTGTCACAAGAGGAACGTCTCGGTCTACCAGGAGTGTTTAAATTGTAGTACTTCTAGACCAGGATGGTGGACCTGCCCTTGCCTTCCGTGCCTTTTGCCTCCAGGCGAAGCCCCCCGCTGCAAAGCTAACAGGTCATCTGTTTCTCCAAAAAGCTCAGCTAGTTCTACTACACTATATCATGCTTCTGGTCCTACTAAGAAGGTTTTCACTGTTGGCAGTTTGCAAACTAAGAATTCCAGTACATCTTTTCATAAAACATCTCACCAAGAAGTAAGGGATATTTCAGAAAAACTCAAAACTCACCTGGTTAAGAAGGCTTCTATAACTTCCACGCTAAAGCCTCAGAAACGAAAGCTGAGGGAAGTAATTAACTCTAGCAGGGCTCTGCTTCCCACAGCTGCTGTTGAGACACTAACGAGCACCTTCCCTAGACGTCTTAGAACTGCCTGTGCCCTCTCTAAACTGCTCCTCCAGAAACAAAAGCAGGAGCTTCAGACTCTGTCTCGAGGTATCAAGCCCACGGCAGTACAATCTTTGTCCTCCCTGCGCATTACTTCTAACCTTGTTGCTCTGCCATCCAAACCTGTTGCATCACCCCGAGAGGGGTCCAAGCCTGCTGCATCACCCCAAGAGGGGTCCGAGCCTGCTGTATCACATCGAGAGGGGTCCGAGCCTGCTGCGTTGCCCCAAGAAGGGTCTGAACCTGTTGCATTATCCCGGGAGGGGACCGAACCGGTCCTGCTGCTGCCCCTGGAGGGGTTTGAACCAGCCCAGCTGCCGCCCCTGGAGGGGTCCGTACTGGTCCAGCTGCCGTCCCCGGAGGGGCCTGAATCTATCCAGCTGCCGCTCCTGGAGGGGTTTGAACCGGTCCTGCTGCTGCCGCCCCTGGAGGGGTCCGTACCAGTCCAGCTGCCATCCTCAGAGGGGCCTGAACTGATCCAGCTACCGCCCCTGGAGGGTTTGAACCGGTCCTGCTGCTGCCGCCCCTGGAGGGGTTTGAATCGGCCCAGCTTCCGCCCCTGGAGGGGTCCGTACTGGTCCAGCTGCCGTCCCCAGAGGGGCCTGAACCGATCCAGCTGCCGCCCTTGGAGGGGTTTGAACCGGTCCTGCTGCCGCCCCTGGAGGGGTCTGAACCGGTCCTGCTGCTGTCCCCGGAGGGATCAGAACCAGTCCTACTGACAGACCTTGTTACGCAGCTGTCTGAGCCTGCTGAATTGGCCCAGCTGCCGTCCCCGGAGGGGTCCGAACCGGCCCAGCTGCCATCCCCGAAGGGATCCGGACAGGCCTAGCTGCCATCCCCGAAGGGGTCCGGACCGGTCCAGCTGCCGCCCCTGGAGGGGTCTGGACCGGTCCAGCTGCTGCCCCTGGAGGGGTCCGGACCGGTCCAGCTGCTGCCCCTGGAGGGGTCCGGACCGGTCCAGCTGTCGTTCCTGGAGGGGTCCGGACCGGGCCTGCTGTCATCCCTGAAGGGGTCAGTACCTGCCTTGCTGCCCCAGGATAGGTCTAACCCTGCCGCCTTGCCCCAGGAGGGGTTACGGACTATTTTGCTGCCTCAGGAAGGAATTGAACCTGCCACTTTGCCCCAGAAGGGGTCTAACCCTGCTGCCTTGCCCCAGGAGGGGTTATGGACTATTTTGCTGCCCCAGGTTAGGTTTGTGTCTGCCTTATCACCCCAGGAGGGGTTATGGACTGCCTTGCTGCCTTGGGAAGGAGTGGAACCTGCCGCATCGCCCCAGGAGGGGTCTGACTTTATTATTGAGTACCCCCTGCAAAGATGGGACCCAGGAGGAGGGGGAGGCCTTGAGGGGGGGTACTGTTACGGCTATGGCTGCTGTGCAACCGCCTCACCACCAGGGGTCCCTCTAGAGCTGGCTCTCCTGACAGGCCCAGTCCATCTCCCTTGTTCACTCTATGTTCTGGTCTTCCCTTTATAACCCTGCCTGACAGTTCCCTCGGTGCTTCGGCATCGGGCTCCCTGCTCTAGCCTTCCTTGCCTTGCGCTGTGTGTGCCTTTGGGTCTTCTACCCTGCTTTGCCTTGCCTTGCGCTGTGTGTGCCTTTGGGCCTTCTACCCTGCTTTGCCTTGCGCTGTGTGTGCCTTTGGGCCTTCTACCCTGCTTTGCCTTGCGCTGTGTGTGCCTTCTAGCCTTCTACCCTGCTTTGCCTTGTCTTGCACTGTGTGTGCCTTCGGGCCTTCTACCCTGCTTTGCCTTGCACTGTGTGTGGCCTTCGGGCCTTCTACCCTGCTTTGCCTTACCTTGCGCTGTGTATGGTCTTCGGGCCTTCTGCCCTGCCCTGTCTTGCTTACTGCGCGTGCGGTCCTCGGGCCCTCTGCCCTGCCGTGTGAGTGAGGCCTTCGGGCCCTCTGCCCTGCCGTGTGAGTGAGGCCTTCGGGCCCTCTGCTCTGCCGTGTGTGTGTGTGTGAGGCCTTCGGGCCCTCTGCCCTGTGTCCGTGTGTGGCCTATGGGCCCTCTGCCCTGCCGTGTGTGTGGCCTTCGGGCCCTCTGCCCTGTGTCCGTGTGTGGCCTACGGGCCCTCTGCCCTGTGTCCGTGTGTGGCCTGCGGGCTCTCTGCCTTACTACTAGGTACCCTGACCCAGCCTGGACTCTGACACTGTTACCTGCCACCTGCCCTGACCCAGCCTGGACTCTGACACTGTTTCCAGCCATCCCTGTCTCTCTCCACCTGGAGCCACCCTTCTGGGTGGTGTTCACAACACCAGAACACAGCCCGAGCGTAACACGCTGTGATATAAAGAGTGAATGCAGGAGGAGAGAGGCAGCTTGGAATGCGGCCATCTGGGTGAGTAACGGAGCGCAGGTTGGAAGAGTAAAAGATTGTTTTGTAACAACATGGTGCATCCTTCAAAGGGAGGCTCGCTGTTTCATTGCCCAGCGCTCCCCAAGCTCTAAAATCGACGCCGCCCCGACCGGGACCCAAGCCCCGCCGACCTGAAGCTAGAGCTAGACCTAGACCACGTGGGACCTTACCTGCATATCAGAAGCCAGAAGGCAGAGGCCTGAAACCGCGCCAATTTCAAAAAAATAAACAAAAAAGGAAGTGACGACCACGATCAAGAAGGAAGCCAGGTGAGTCCTTTAAATTCTCAGGATCTCGCTCCCGGCGTCGCACGCCGAAGGTGCGTGACAAAGGGGCCTGCCCCTTTGTATGCCCCTTCATACAGCCCCTGAAGTCAGACCCTGCAGACGTTGAGTCCTAGCTGCCCCCTAAATCTTCCTTTGCTTTAGCAACCTATATCTCTCACTTACAGCCTCCCCCTTAGTAAATTCATCACTCTTCCTTGGCTCCCACACCGCCCAAACTCCCTTTCTACTTTGGACTTCAGATAACCACCATGCCTTCCACTACTATTCCTATCATTCCCTATCACAGGAGACTCTCAGCAACCAATCCTGGCCTAACACCTTCTAATCATCATCAACAACAAAAAAGACTTATCCCCATCATGCTTTCACCACTGAACCAATTACTGGGTCTTACCCTTTTCTCCCTAACTCTTTTAAATGCCCAAACACTCACGAAAAAAACCCATCTACTATACGACTACCTCATGGATGAACTTCCAGACCTTTGTGCCGTCACAGAAACTTGGTTCAAACCTGAAGACACGGTACTTCTGAATCAACTCCCTCTTCACACTTTCGACATATTCTCCATCCCCAGACAGAAGAAAAGAGGAGGTGGTCTGCTCCTTGCTGCCAAAAAAAATCTAGGGCTGATGATTCATTCGACTACTTCATCCCGTTCCATTGAATTTGCTGTCTTCAAATCGGCTCAACTTCAAATTGCTCTCACTTATGCCCCACCAGGATGCCTAGACTCCGACCCATCCCCTTTAATAGAAATCATGTATTTATTTATTTATTTAAAGTCTTTTATATACCGAAGAATAGCGGTCTGCCTTCTCTCCGTTTTACAATATAACAACTTGATACAGGTAAATAACTTGATACAGATAACGAACATAAAACGGGTATCATATTAACTAGACATATATTAACTAGACATAACGGAAACACCATAGCTAAATACATCAACTCAGATGCCCCAGCCATCTTGTTAGGCGATTTCAATCTTCATATGGACGCCACCCCGCTTCCCCCCAACTGTGAATCCTTCCTTAATACTCTTTCCTGCATGGGTTTCAAACAACTCATAAATGAACCCACTCACAAAGCAAGGCACACCTTGGATTTAATTTTCATTAACCAAAGCCTAACCCAAGCATCCCACATTGTCTGTCAGCCAATTCCCTGGTCGGACCACAAACTTATTTCCACCTCATTCCTTAACCAACTTCCGACTCCTTTAACCACACAGAAAGCTACAATACAATTCAGAAAATTATGCAACCAAGAAACCCTAATCTCTCACCTCACTCCGGAGTTTAACCTATTGGACCTTACTGACGCAGACAAGGCCTTATCTTCATGGTCCAAAATCACAAGCAAAGTGGCGGACTTGACCTGCCCACTCAAAACCAAAGTTATCCTCTCTAACAAGGACAAGAATAAACCTTGGTTCACTCCAGAATTAAAATCCATGAAACGTGAACTCAGAAAAAGGGAACAGAACTGGCGCAGGAATCCTTCATCCTTAAGCCTAGCGTCTTTTAAATCTCTCATGCACCATTACAGGACTACAATTCTTCAGACAAAAAGAGATTTCTACTCCCAGAAAATCCACAATTTCATCTTCGATCCAAAAGCCCTTTTCTCCCTGGTTTCTTCACTCACCAAACCACCAGTTCCAGCAATTCCAGATGATAAAGTAGCTCTCAAATCCATCGAACTTGCCAACTACTTCAAGGACAAAATAGCTAACTTACTTGCCTCCCGCTCAGTGATAACTTCTCCTGCCCAACCACATCCTCTCCTCGCAGCTGCGCCTCTCAACCATATGCCTAATCAACTACTCACTGCCTCATCCCCTTATACGGCATGCCTTGAGGAAGTCGAATCCACTTCCTCCCTAGAAATAGAATCACTACTGAGGAAACTAAAACCAGCCTCCCACCCTTTTGATGCGATTCCAGCCAATCTTCTCATAACATGTGCCGCGGAAGTTTCCAAGCCTATTTCGCAAATCATCAATGCCTCCTTAGCACAGGGTCATGTCCCTGACCCACTCAAACTGGCCATCTTAAAACCCCTTCTAAAAAAAAACAAACCTCTCCACAGACAACCCAGCAAACTTTCATCCGATTGCAAACCTTCCTATCATCGCCAAGATCCTGGAAAGAATAGTCAATAAACAATTCTCCGAATTCCTGGACAATAACAATATCCTCTCTCCAGCACAACTTGGATTTTGTAAAGCTAGAAATACAGAATCCCTCCTTATTTCTCTTTCAGACAACATCCTCTTGAACCTAAAAAGGAAACAGCCCTGCCTGCTCATCCTCCTAGACCTATCGGCCCCTTTCGACACAGTGAACCATCAGTGTCTCATTGAAAGGCTAACGGAGATCGGCATCAAAAACACTGTCCTAAACTGGTTCAGATCCTTCCTTCAGAATAGGCATTACAAAGTCAAGATCAACAGTAAAGAATCCCCCCCTTTCATCTCCACCCTTGGAGTTCCACAAGGATCATAGTTATCCCTGACATTATTCAACATCTATCTTCTCCCACTTTGCAAACTTCTTTCTGAGCTGAAACTAACCCATTACCCATTATATGCAGACGATGTCCAAATCCTGATACCGATTACAGACTCGCTGCAAAAAACTATTCTCCGTTGGAATGCCTGTCTAATCTCCATTAACAACCGCCTCTCAAACCTCAATTTGTTACTTAACGCCAACAAGACAAAGTTCCTTCTAATCACACAAGATGGCAGCTTAACGCTAAACAACCTTCAACATTCAGTGTTCCCTTCCTTTTTACCCATAGTCAGAAATCTTGGGGTAATCATGGACAGCCAAATGACCTTCACAGGCTTAATAAACACGGTAAAGGAGTGTTACTTTAAACTCCAAGTTCTAAAAAGGCTAAGACCCCTCCTCCATTTCCATGATTACAGGTCAGTCTTACAATCCCTCATATTCTCAAAAATTGACTATTGCAATGCACTTCTTCACGGCCTGCCAGATACCTCACTTAAGCCTCTACAGTTGTTACAGAACGCAACTGCAAGGATTCTCACAAAATCCAATAAAAGGGACCATATAACTCCAATTTTAAAGAAATTACATTGGCTCCCAATTAAGTTTAGAATCCTTCACAAACTATTAACAGTCACTCACAAGGCCATACACAACATCATTCCACTGGACCTCACAATTCCTTTACAACTCCACACCTCCTCCTGTCCTCTAAGACTAGCCCAGAGAGATTCTCTTCAAGCATCTACCATCAAAACCTCATTAAGAAAAAGAGCTTTGAACGCCTCTGGCCCCAAACAATGGAACCTGCTCCCACCTGACCTAAGGCTTGAACAATGTCCAATCACATTCAAGAAGAGACTGAAGACTTTGCTGTTTGGCCAAGCTTTCCCATAACCACTCATTTCCGCCTCAGCCCCATATATCTAGACCCCAGCCTTCCCTTAATCATCATATTTATTGGTAACTAAGCCATTATTTTTATCCCCTTATCCCCCTTTAATAAACACTGCCCTTCTGGTTTTTCTCCCTTCTTGTACATCTCACCACGGATATATTTTGCGTTTTATAGTTTACATTCTCTCAAATGATGTTTATCCAAGTCTTCTCCACACCGTTCAATGTAAGTCAAGACTCTATTACTGCTTTCGCCCAAGTTATGATTATCCAGGTTTCTTTACCTTGTTCAATATAAGACAAGACTTTGTCACTGTTGTTTTTTACTGGTTGTAATGTAAACCAAAGTGATAATTAATTCTGTTAACTGAACCTTGGTATATAAAAGTTAAAAATAAATAAATAAATATAAAGAGTGAGTGCAGGAGAAGTGGAGAGAGGCAGCTTGGAACGCTGCCGTCTGGGTGAGTAACGGAGCGCAGGTTGGAAGAGTAAAAGATTGTTTTGTAATAACATGGTGCATCCTTCAAAGGGAGGCTCGCTGAAGGAACACAAGGCCTGGACTGACAGGCAAAGCAGTCGAGGACAGAGGTCAATCCCACTTAGGGACACAAGGCCTGGATGAACAGGCACAGCAATCCAAGTCAAACACTTGAAGGAACACAAGGCCTGGACTGACAGGCAAAGCGGTCGAGGACAGAGGTCAATCCCACTTAGGGACACAAGGCCTGGATGAACAGGCACAGCAATCCAAGTCAAACACTTGAAGGAACACAAGGCCTGGACTGACAGGCAAAGCGGTCGAGGACAGAGGTCAATCCCAACTAGGGACATATGACCTGGATGAACAGGCACAGCAATCGAGGTCAAACACTTGTAGGAACACAAGGCCTGGATGAACAGGCACAGCAATCGAGGTCAAACACTTGTAGGAACACAAGGCCTGGATGAACAGGCACAGCAATCGAGGTCAAACACTTGTAGGAACACAAGGCCTGGATGAACAGGCACAGCAAACCTCTTAAAAGAACTTCTATAAAGGATTTAACACTAAAAAAGTACTATTAGTAGCAATCTATTCATACAGAAAGATATCAGCGTTGCAGGCATTATCCTTTTGGAGAGAGAAGGTTATGATGAAAACCATTTCCTCTTCCTTGCCAAAGGTGGAGTCAGAATTTTATATAAACCAAGAAGTTGCTTTCCCAGGCCTTAGAAAGGAGCAATGCCAGGGTCAGTAGAGGGAACTTAAATTCCCAAATGTAAGGAGGTGCCTGCTCAGGTACCTGGAGGCCACAAACAGATTCGGAAAGTCAGACTTTGTGTTGTTTGCAGGGCCAAAGGCATTGATAAGGTGAAGGATTAAAGAAGCAGTTGCATCAGCATACATAATGAGAGAAAAGCAGGTACTGGAGGGCCATAAAGCCCACTTCATGAGAGCTCAAGCAGCCCCATGGGTAATGCACAGGTTAGTTCATCCCTGCATTCATTCACAAATCATTACAGGCTGAATCCACGGGGGTCCTGGAGGTAGATCTGGGATACGTCTACCTATCCCTCTTGTCTTGACTGGTCTGCAGGACAATGTGTAAGGTTGATTTAGGGTCTTACCTGCTAATTGCCTTTCCTTGAGTCCTGATACTCTAGTCCAGAGCCCACCTCAGTAGGTAAATGGTGGACAAAAAAAGGGGGCCATATAATAATAACTAAAACTTACACAGGAAGAAAGCTGGAAGCAAACATAAGATTTACTTTTTTCCTCTTTCTCTCAAATGTATGGGCATGACGATAATGCAGCCCCGGGAAGGAAGATCAGAGATGATCCTCATTCCAAACCTACGTCTGTTCTCTTTTTTTGTCATTAATAACATTTGTATTGAGTTCCTTGAAGCTTGGGCAATGAAACTTCCCTACTGCACTGGGGCTACACAGGGAGGAGTCTCGAGTCAATCAAACTTACTTTCTGCCTCTTCCCTGCTAATAGAGGGGAGGAATCTGTCAGAAAAGCCAATTAGCAGGTAAGAGCCTAATTGAATCTTTTTGATAAGAAAATGATGATTTTGTAGATTTTTTTGGTAAAAAATAAACAAACATTCTTTTATTTTGTGGCTCAGTTTTAGCAGCCTAAGATCTATAGGAGCAAACTCTTAATCTTTCTGCAAGGAGCACGGTGCAGTATGGCTTCCGAGTAAATGGGAAAGGCTCCACTCATTCTTTCTTTGGAAAATTCCAAGTTCCCTCTTTGAAAACTAATTAGCCCAAATATATGTATTTGTAGATCCAATATTTATTGATAAAGTTTGGTGCATTCATCTTGAAACTAATTCATGATCTAAGAAGAAGAACCTCTGTAGCAGGTGCAGAGCACACAGCTGTCTCCTTCCCATCCTGCTGCTGACCCTTGCCTTCCAAACAAACTGAAGTAATCAGAAGCAGCTGTTTTGATTGTTGTTTAATGAAGATAATTGTAGTTTTTTAGTGCCTATCATTCATCAAATGCAATCATTCTGTACAAAATACACAAATTATATAATTGCACTTGAAACAAAGTGCTCTAGATGAACTAATTAAGCATAGACTATTAAAGAATCATTCTGTGGAACACGAATGCAATGCTGTTTGATTTTACAATTAAAGCAGACTGAGCCCTTACTAGAGCAGGACTGTTTTGGAAGGCAGTGACCTGCGGAGAATGGAGTTCAGTGTCCCATATGGTTGCCATTCGTTCTACTGGCCAGGCTCTTCCACTCCTGGTTGTAGCCTATTGTATGCTTGGATTGAAGGGAATCAGAACTGGGGTAGAATCTGGACCGGATCATCCTGACCACAAGAAATGGAGCCAGCTGGCAGCTCTGCAATTATCTTTTTGTCTCTAGGTCAGGGATTCCACCACAGGTTTTCAGGATTTCCACAAGGAATATGCCTGAGGTATACTTCTATACACTGCCTCTATTGTATGCAAATATTTCTCATGCATATTCATTGTAGATGTCCAGTTTTACATTACCCTGCCTTGAACAACAGATAAAGCAGGAGCTAATTATTTTAAATAAATAAAATGACATTACCAGGAAATTAAGTGATTCATAGAAGACATTCCAGTGATAGGGAAAAGATGTGAGAGGGAGCAGTACAATAAATACATAATTAATTAAACAATTTTATGGCTGATAATGAGATAAGAAGCCCAGGTCTGTGAGTCCTTCCTCCTCAGTCCCAAAGTGACTGATCATTTTAACTGCAAAAGTCTTGCATTGCTGAATTGTTTTAAACTTTTCTTTATTTGGCCATTGATGTAGTGCTGTGTTCCTGTATGCCAAACATCAATTTAAGGTATAATAAAGGATTATCGGGCAAACCTTTTGGTCCAAGGGCCACACTGGGTTATAGAACTGTTCCTGGGGGCCCTAGCGAGGGAGAGGCAAGGTAGAAAAAAAGCCACCAAGAATGCTGACATATAAACTGTTCCCAACCATCCCTTCTGATCTCGAGTTCAGCACGACCACCTTTATAGATTGAAGCTGGGTAAATAGAGGTATAAACTGTGTGGTTGCTGGCGCTCTGTGCTGTCAATGTTAACTCATGCAGTCTCTCAGACTCGCGGCCATGATTTCACCAGGGAGAAGAAAGAGGGCTCTCCAGCCACCTATAAAGTGCAAGGCGCTGGGCAGTGAACGAGGGGCGACCACCCTCACAGTCCATCATATCAGCAGAGGAGAAGGGGAGTGCATGAGGTCACTGGGGTTTGAATACCTGACCCTGGAACCTGCCACCAGGCTGCAGAGGCTGCTGGTGAGTAGAGGAGTCCTATTTCCTGGGAAAGTTAGATACCCTGCAGTTCTCGACTGGAACAGCACTGGGTGTGCCCCATATTCCCAGCAGTATATAAGGCGCTCAGCAATCACCTAGTGCTGGTGCCTGCCCTGCGGAAGTGTTGCCTGTTGCTTTCCTGATTTCCAAGCCCTGTTCTAGTCTAGAATCCACTGAAGTCTTGTGTTCCAGCATTCCTGCCTATAAACCTTTCTGCTTCACCGTTCACTTTCTGCTGTGCTGTCTTGCTCATGTCCAGTTCCAGTGCTCCTATTCCATGTGTCTCTCACGGCTGTTCTCCCCTCCTGACCTCTGCCATCGTGCCTCCACCTTCCTGAGTGCCCTGATTGTCAAGGCTGACTCCCATGTTGTTTATCAGTGTGGGCTTTTAATGGTTGCTGGCACTGTCTACTGATCTTACACATGGCTACTAAGAGGAGGAAGCACATCATTATATTGCATCCCGAGCAATAACATCATTATATTGCGTCCCAAGCAATAACATCATTATATTGCATCCCGAGCCCTTTAAATGGCTGATGCCGACCCAGGCGTCGCGCGCCGAAGGAGCACAACAAAGGGGCCTGCCCTTTAGTGCACCCCTTTGTTCTCCCACCATCCCTCTCCCCCTCCCCACCCACTAAGAATTCCCTATCCTCTTCCAAACCCCCCAACTGACCCACATGACCACCCACCCCACCCTCCCCATCCCCACCACCATCATTACCCGCACCCAGAACACCCCCATACACAACAACCCCCCCTCACCATGGACAACCACTACAAACCGCTACCAGAACGCCACAGCTCCCTTGCCAACTTGAAACACCACATAAACCAACACCCACAACCAGCATACCACAACCACTGCACCAACAAAAAGCTACACTCACACCAACAGCCAAGACGCCTCACAGCCATCCCCATAAACCCAAATGTCCAGATGGCAACTCTATCCCTCCTATCTCTATTCCTGATCAACGCCCAATCAGTGTCCAAGAAAATCCCCATACTACACGATCTCCTAATGGACACCCGCCCCGACATCCTCTGTATCACAGAATCCTGGCTCAAAAACCAAGCACAGCAATAATCAACCAACTTCCCCACTCAGCATACAATATCTTCTCACAACCTAGACCAAAAAAAAAAAAAGGAGGTGGACTATGCTTCCTAGCCTCAAAGAAATTCAAGTTCATACACCACCCATCAACCAACCACCTCCTCTCGAAATTGGCCTTTTCAAAACAAAAAACCTACAAATCATGCTCATATATGCCCTGCCGAAATGACTGGATCTCCACCTATCATCTCTCCTTGAAGCCATACCCTCCCACATTAAAATGGACATACCTGTAATCATCCTAGGAGACTTAAACCTCCACATTGATACAACCCCCCAAACACCCATATGCAAACTCCTGCTCGACACAATGACAGCTATTGGATTCAACCAAATAGTCAACACACCAACCCAGAAATCTGGACACACCGTCGACCTCATATTCATGAACAACAAAGCATCACGCACCAACAACCCCATCACAACAACTAACATCCCATTGTCCGATCACAAGCTCATCCTAACCACCCTACAGCTGCAAACCAACCACACAGAAACCAACAACAACAAAAAACATATTAAATTCCACAAACCATGCTCTAGTGAAGACCTCACAGACGTCCTACCTTCTGCCTTAAAATCTCTTGACCTCAACACAGCAAACACAGCCATGGCTCTCCATCAACACTGAAATTGCAAAAACAAAATGTCCAATCATCACTAAAGAAATCAGAACCGAGAACCCCCACAAAGCACCCTGGTACAAACATGAACTAAAAAACATCTTCTACTCAGACAAGCTGAAAAAAATGGAGAAAAGATCCGACCCCACCCCACCTGAACAAATACAGAACACTACTCCATATCTACAAAACGGACACAGACAAAGCCAAATGTGAATACTATGCAAAAAAACCCTCGACCAGCAATACAACCCCAGAGCCCTCTTCAACTTCGTCTTCAAATTTATACAGCCAAGCCAAGTCCCACCCTTAACAGAAAATACCCCAAATACATGTGAAAAACTAGCCCAGTACTTCTCCGAGAAAATAAACAACCTAATAACATCTACCCCCAAAGCAACCAAGGAAACACCGAACCCACAACCCAAGACAGTTCCAACATGGTCCAACTTTGAACTCAGAGGTAAAAAACATCATACAAAAAAATAAACCCTGCCGCCCACTCCCTCGACCCCATACCAATTAAAACCCTGAAACTAATTCCAGAAATCATTGCCAAACCTATAGCAGATATAATCAACACTTCCCTCGAAAAGGTGACTTTCCTGAAGCCCTGAAATGTGCTACCATCAAACCCATACTCAAGAAACCTCACCTTGATGCCGCAGACCCCACCAACATTAGACCCATATCTAACTTCCCCTTCATATTGAAAATTCTTGAAAAAATTGTAAATCTTCAACTCTCCGAACACCTGGAAACCCAGAAAATACTATATCCATCGCAACATGGATTCAGAAAAACACTCAGCATGGAGACACGCCTCCTAACCCTCGCCGACACAGCACTCAGAGGCCTAGATGCTGGCCAATCCTACTTACTGATATTACTAGACATATCCACCGCTTTCGACACCATCAACCATGACATCCTCTTAACCAGTCTAAGTGAAATCTGCCTAGGCGGCAACACCATACAATGGTTTGGCTCTTACCTAGATCCTACAAAGTTACACTCAACAACTACGAATCAAAGCAATTCCCCCTCTCACATAGCAACCTGCAAGTATCATCACTCTCCTCCACCCTCTTCAACATATACCTATTCCCACTCTGCAAACTCCTCACCGACCTGGGCCTACATTTCTACGTCTACGCAGATGATGTCCAGATCCTCCTCCCCATGGAAGAAAACATAAAGAACACCCTACTACAATGGAATTCCATATCATCACAAATACAAAAACTCCTAACTCAGATATCGCTCACCCTCAACCACATGAAAACAGAAATATTATACATATCCAACAAACCCCCATCAAAGTATATCCAAGACCTCCCACTCTCACAACCTAAGATCCAACTCATCACAACTGTAAAAGACCTAGGAGTCACCTTAGACTCCGAGCTCAACCTAAAACCACACATCATTGCAATAATAAAAGAAGGTTTCTTCATACTACAAGTCCTCAAAAAAATCAAACCGCTACTACTCAGTCAAGACTACCAGTCAGTTCTCCAGGCCCTTCTATTCTCCAAACTAGATTATTGTAATTCCCTTCTCCAACCTCCCAACCTCCATCCTCAAGCCTCTCCAACTACTGCAAAATGCGGCAGCAAAATCCCTCACAAACAGTAAACTATTCCGAGTCAATTAATTAAAAGTAGTTTACAGACTTCTCCTCCAGCTTCACTAACTACCCTAACCATATCCTCTGGCAATGAATTTCAGAGCTTAATTGTGCGTTGAATAAAAAATAATTTTCTCCAATTTGTTTTAAATGTGCCCCATGCTATCATATTATTTGAAAGAGTAAATAACAAATTTATATTTACACGTTCTAGTCCTCTCATGATTTTATAGACCTCTATAATATCCCCCCTCAGCCGTCTCTTCTCCATGCTGAACAGCCCTAACAGCCTTTGTGCTACCTTTGTTCTGTGTTCCTGTCTTGTTCCCGAGTCCCTTGTCCTTGTGATCCAGCCTTGTTCTTGCCTCCATGTTTTGCTTCTATGTTCCCATCTGCCTTGCCTTTTCCTCCTCCTGCCTCTCTCCCTTGCTTCCATGACATGGCTTTTTCACCAGGCTTTCCTGGATTGATTACTTGTTGTCCCCTGCCCTTTTTCCCATCTCCCCCGAAGTCCCCGCTATCCCAAAGTAACCTGCAGAATCTACCGTCCATTGTAACACTGTTGCTCATTTTGTAGTTTTCTCTTTTCCATTTTAGTTTAGCGTTCTTTATTGGTTTCTCTCTATTAACTGCTTCCCCCTGTTTCCTTTTCTATTTTTCGGTTGTCCTGTTTCCCCCCTCTCCTGTTTATTGTATTTTCCTCCTTTTGTTAAAATGTAAACCGATAGGATGTGTATTTTAATGTCAGTATAGAAAAACTGTTAAATAAATAAATAAATGACCTGCCATATCCTTGTTGTGGTCTCTGTCCTTATCTTGTCCTTCCCTTGGCTTGCTTCTCTGAATTCTGACCTCTGCTTGGACATTGACCATCCTTGATTGCCGCCTGCACTTGACCTTCTGCTTTGGAATTGACCTTGCCTCATCTGCTGCCTGCTTCGATCTCTGGCTTGTCTTCTCGTGTCCACTGTCTGCAGCCTGCCCTGAACTCTGGCTTGTCTTCTCGTGTCCACTGTCTGCTGCCTGCCCATACCTTCACTTGACCCTCAACTCTCATTCTTCAGATCACCCTAGGAACCCACCTAAGTCCTGCTGGCTGCCAGCCTGTGGGGGAGATAGACGAAGTTCCAGCCAATCCCACCTCAGGGCACGTCCACCAACTGTCGGCGCAGGCCTAGCAGGCTTTCTCTCTAGACTGTGGCAACCATGCCACCGCACCAAGGATCCACCCATGTTGGATACATTACATCTTACATTTCTCCCATACAGATCTACAACATGTTTATATTAATGTAACTCCCTGTTACTGGTTAAACTGGTCTGTTCCATTTGCCTTTTTCAGAAGACAATAATGCTCTTATCAGGTGCATACTGGGTATGTTCCAGCAGAGGGGCGAGTTCCCAGTATGTCCTCTGTTGAGAGTTAAAGCAGTTTATGTCTGGCAGCAGCTCTCTGTCATAAAGCCAGCTCCTTGTATAGTGGGTTTAAGCTCTCCAAGGTTAATGACAGCCAACCTAGTTGGATCTTCCATCCTGGATGCCTAAAAGCAGAGTCCTGGAAGTGAGTGCAGTGGTCTTCATACTGCAATATTGGATGGAGTAGGATTTTTAATTGAGCATGTGCATGGAAGTTAATTGCAGCCAGGTTAAGTATCATCTGTACAGTGTTCTTTCAGAAGAGATATTTTGAAGAGCCAATTATTGATTATTCCCACTAACCTATAGACTGTGAAGTTTGAGTCAAGTTTGCAAAATAAATCAAGGTTTTTTTCAGACAGTTTTCTCTTATAAATGTAGAGAGAAGTCACTAAGGCTCGACCACAAGATTCATTGCAGCTGTCATACTGAGGGCCATTGCATATTTTTCTGGATTTCTCATGTGAATTTCACTATGTCAAGGAAGAAAAGACTTTCCTGTGAATTGGTCTGACCTGTGTATAAGAAGCCCCATGAGTTGCGATGGTTCCATCATACTAACTAAAAGCTTTTACTGGATACAAGAAAAATACAATGAAAAATTCAGAGACAGCTTTAGGTCGTATCCGAGCTTTGAAATGGCAGTTGAACATATTCTTCTGCTACTATAAATTTTACAATTCTATTTAATACTTATTATTATTAATTATGCTCTTATTATTATTAATTATGCTCTATTTAATACTTATTATTATTAATTATGCATTATTATAACTGAAGTTTCAGCTCAAGAAACATTATTTCTACCTAAAATATTACAAGCTCCTGACCAACCAGCCTTTTTTCCTCTGGGTTAATTGGCCAAGGTATCAGTGACCTGGGGATTCCATGTACACAAGCAAGTATTTTCTAAATGGTGTGTGCACACGTTATACAATACCTGTCTACACATATACATCAGGGTTATTAGAATCAGAGAAACACGACAGCAGAAAAAGAGTGCACGGACCACCCAGTATGCCCAGCCAGCCAATTAATTTAGCATTACAAATTACAATTCTCATTACTTCCTCAGAGATCCCCAGTATTTATCTTATTTATTTATTTATTTATTTGTTTCTTTGTTTGTTTGTTTATTTAACTGGTTTTCTAGACCATCATTTAGTAAAAACTTTCACAACGGTTTACAATTTAAGAAAATAAATACATCTTTGAGTAAAATTCTTAAAAGATATACATAGTAATACAATAGAACAAATTTTAAAACAAGCAGCTGAAATCAGTAAAATAGATAAGAACAGTATGAAAGAGTAAGCTTGGTAAAAGATCACTCAGCTGTGCCGTAAGCTCTTTTAAACAGCCAGGTTTTCGGTTCCCAGGCTTTCTTGAATTCATATTCTGTTTTTGTCTCCACCACCTCCACTGGGAGGCTGTTCCATGCATCCACCACCCTCTCTGTAAAGAAATATTTCCTAAGATTATTCCTGAGTCTCCCCCCTTTCACCCTCATCTCATGACTCCACATTCTACAGTTTCCTTTCCATTGAGGAAAGCTCACCTCCTGAGCATGGAAACCTTTGAGATATTTGAATTCCCTATCCTATCTCACCTTTCCTCTAAGATGTGCATGTTTAGATCTTTAAGTCTCTCCCCATATGCTTTACAGTGAAGACCACTGTCCGTTTTAGTAGCCTCCCTCAGGACTGACTCCATCCTGTTTCTATCCTTTTGAAGGTGGGGTCTCCAGGACTGTACTCAGTATTCCCAGTGAGGTCTCACCAGGGACCTATACAGGGGCAGCATCACCTCCCTTTCTCTGCTGACCTTTCCTCTCCCTATGCAGCCAAGCATCTTTCTGGTTTCTACCGTTGCTTTATCCACTTGTTTGGTCTCCTTAAGATCAATTACCCCCAGTTCCCACTCTTATTTTGTGCTTAGAAGAATTTCACCTCCAATACTGTTTCTTTCCCTTTGGTTTTTCTTCCTAAATGCAATATTCTACATTTTATTAGAGATGTGAATCGGTGGGGGCGCTCTTGAGCGGCGACCAAGATGGCTGCCTAACTTTTGTGCTCTGCTTATCATCGCATTTTCATTTGGGGACCTTTCCATTATACTGATACCACTCGTGAGACCTCGATTATTTTCCGATTTCTGAAGATGTCCTCCACTAAATCAGGCAAGATTGAAGCAGCTTTTGCTGCGGGGACTGGTTCCAAACGGCAGAAACAGGATCCACCCTCGCCAGACAAAGCCGCGCCACAAAAATCAATGGCGTCGGCAGATCTAGTGCTTCAGGAGTTGAAACAGCTTAAGGAAATGCTACAGCTAAATATCGACGCGACTACAGCTATAAGGGGCGAACTTCAATCAGTTACCCAACAAATGTCTACCTTTCAGGTACGTTTGGAAGATGTGGAAGCGCAGGCCTCCTCGTTGTTACTAACATCGGCGGCCATTCCCCGCATGACGTCTGATATAGAGCAGCTACAGCGGGATATGGAAGACATGTCAAATCGCAATCGCCGTAACAATATCCGATTACTGGGCTTACCCGAAGGAGCTGAAGGTTCTGACGCAGTTGCTTTTATCACACAATTCATTCCCTCGCTTCTCAAAATTAAATTCAACCATCCTTTTGAATTGGAAAGGGCGCACAGGATTCCCACTAGACCGCTGAGGGACAGTCAACGGCCACGTCCTCTTATTTTCAAGGTGCTCCGCTACCAACAGGCCCTCACTATCCTGATGACAGCCAAATCCCGAGTCCCCACTCAATATCAAGGTAATACCATCATATTGACGCCGGACTTTGCGAAAGCTACTGCGCTAAAACGGAAACAATTTTTGGCACTCCGTCCGCAACTGCGATCTATTGGGGCTCAGTATGGCCTTTTGTATCCGGCGCAGATGCGTGTTACTCACCAAAATCACACGCAAATTTTTCATCAAGCGAAGGCTCTGGAAGATTTTCTGAGGGTCCCGAACGGAAGCTGAAATGGTTACTTGAATTGTCTATTGTAGCTCCTTTGGAGCGTTGACCAACTACTTTCTCACGGGTTTGTTTTTTTCTCATATTCCTATCTTATCATCAAGGTCTAGTTTCCCCTATCTATGGGTGGTATTCCATGGTCCAGGTTCTTTTTGTGCCATGGTCCCCAGACTGATGCTTGCTTAGATTTTTTTTTATCATGCGATATAGCAGGTCCTAGGTTGGGATAGCCTCTGGCGTGACAAGAGGCTCATTTTTTGCATTACAGCCTTATGGCATCTTTGCTGTTTTTCTTGTCCCTATGTTTTACCTGTTTTTTTTCTCTGATATTTTTTCTTCATTTTTTTACTTTGTTGTGTGACAACACTACTACGATGTTGCTTCTTCTTCTGATGGAGAGTGGGACACCAGCCTGCTATTCTGTAGTTTGCTTGCTACTCAGCCCATTACAATATCTACATTTTTGCAAATGGCGTCCGCAATTACTCATATTACCACCGTCTCCTTGAATGTCAACGGCTTTACACACCCCATAAAGAGGAAAAAGATCCTAACCTATCTGCAATCAGTGCGAACTGATATTGCTTTTCTTCAGGAAACGCATCTTTCTTCATTAGAGTCCCCTAAACTCCGGCAACAATGGGTTGGTACTGTACTTTACAGTCCAGCAATTGCTAAAAAGAGAGGAGTTGCTATACTGCTCCACAAACGCTTGGAAGCTGAGGTAATCCACCAGATTGCAGATATTGATGGCAGATAGATATTAGCTCAAATCCGGATTGCTGGTCATACCTACACTTTATTGAATTTATATGCACCTAATATTGATGATCATCTCTTTTTCCAAACAGTTTTTGCTAATATTTTGAATGTGGAGAATTCACCGGTTATTGTTGGAGGTGATTTTAATCAGCCCTTGGACCCTTTTTTGGACAAAACTACTTCTCTCCGGACGTCCCTCTCCAAATCCTGCAAGACGTTGCGTCATCTACAAGATTTCCATGGTCTGGTAGACCCGTGGCGTTTGCTCCATCCCACCACTAAGGATTACACATTCTACTCATCTCCACATTCATCTTATTCTCGCATAGACTATTTTCTTATTTCAAAGTCTTTGGTTTCATCTATTGAATCAGCTTCTATTTTTCCTATACTGGTATCTGATCATGCTGCAGTGGAACTGTCTATCCGTTTGCTTTCCCCAATTTGGCTGGACAGGACATGGCGTTTTAATTCAGCTTTATTATCTGAACCTTCTTTTTATGAAGATCTCAGCCATAAAATCATGGAATTTTTCAAATTCAATGAGTCACCGGACATTCTTCCATCTACTCTCTGGAACGCCTTTAAAGCCACACTTCGTGGAGATATCATCAGCTACTCTATCAAACTTAAGAAAACTCAAAAGGTTGCCCTCTCGACTTTGCATCGCGAGGTTGAGGACCTGGAGCAGCGGCATATTGCTCACCCTACTACAGCTTCTCTTACTTGCTTGTTAAAGGCCAGATACCAATATAATCAGCTTTTAAGTACGCAGGTTCAACTCGGCCTGAATCACACTAAAGCGTTATATTATGCTGGGAATAACAAATGTGGACATATGTTGGCCACCTACCTCAAAAAACGACAGGACAAAAAACGTATTACCTCGATCCAATCTCCACAAAACAAGTTGTTGACGTCTGACTCTGACATCCTTGCTGCTTTTCGTTCTTTCTACGAATCACTCTACCAATCTGAACTAGTTGACAGCTCACCGCAGTCCCGTATTCAACAATTCTTTGGTACCTTAACTCATACCTCCCTCGCGATAGATCAAGCTGCGGCGCTGGATGCACCTATCACGCAATTGGAGATTGCCTCGGCGATTTCTTCTCTGGCTCGTGGAAAAGCACCCGGACCAGATGGTTACAACTCTGACTTTTATCATGCATTTAAGACTGATCTGGTTCCCCATTTACATGAATATTATAAGTCTTTTCTTACCAATACTGCGGGGACCTCTAGTTTTACTGAAGCATGTATCGTGGTGTTGCCCAAACCTGGGAGAGACCCTAATCTTATTTCTAACTATCGTCCAATCTCCCTTCTTAATACTGACTATAAAATTTTCACGAAAATCCTGGCTACCCGTTTATCTCAGGTCTTATGTTCACTCATAGACCCTGATCAAACGGGATTTATTAAAGGACGACTTATTGCTAACAACACTCGAATATTCCTGCATGCTCTTCATCATTCTTCTTCTCAATCTCTTCCTACGGTGGCGGTCTCACTTGACGCTGAAAAGGCCTTTGACCGGGTTGAATGGTCTTATCTTTTTGACACTCTTAAATGGTTTGGGATTGGACCTACCTTTTTATCTTGGGTGCAGTTTCTCTATACCTCTCCTTCTGCTTTTCTCTATGTTAACAATCAACAATCCTCTTCTTTTCTGCTCCACAGGGGAACTCGTCAGGGTTGCCCTATCTCTCCTCTGCTCTTTAACTTAGCTCTAGAACCTCTGTTACTGGCCATTCGCCAATCTCTTGATATAAAGGGCATCACCATTGGCAATGAAATATTTAAACTCTCTGCTTATGCGGATGATGTCCTTCTTTTTCTTACTGAACCAGATACTTCTCTCCCCTCTCTTTTCAGGCTTATTCAATCCTACTCATTAATCTCTGGATATAAGATAAATTGGCATAAGACTGAGTTACTCCCTTTAAATCTTATGGGCTCTATGGCGGACTTGTCTGGTTATCCCATTAAGAAAGTGACCAATGGTCTTAAATACCTAAGCATCCGTTTTTATGGAGACATTGTTACTACCATTGGCTATTGTGAATCCCATATCTTGCAGATGATCCGGGAGGCTACTTATAAATGGTCGCCCCTATACCTTTCTTGGTGGGGACGACTGGATACCATCAAGATGGTTTTGGCTCCTAAGATCACATATATACTGGCTATGATTCCAGTTTTGTTCTCCAGAGACTTCTATCAGCATGTAGACAGCATGCTGGCTCGTTTTCTTTGGCGGAACAGAGCTCCACGCATAGCATTGCCTAAACTGAAAAGCTTCACTCAGCATGGCGGGGTTAATTTCCCAGATTTTTACCTATATCATTTGGCCTTTATCCTGCAGCAAGGATATCATTATCTTACATTTGAAAATCATACTTCTGAATCACCTAGATGGTTGCCTATAGAACGTTGGTTGCTATCGCCTGCACCAATGGATTTCTTTCTGGGGACGCCACTCAAGTCCCGGGGTGTTGCACATCCTATAGTAGCCACTTGCATACAGCCTTTAACGAATTGGATACTCAACGGTCAGGGGTGATGCCTCCCTGGAGTGCTTCCCGTTTTGCTCCCATTTGGAATAACCCTAAGATTAAAATTGGTGGGCAGCCTATCAATTGGCCTGTCTGGAAGCGTCATGGAATATGGTTCATTTCCTCATTATTCTGCGATGGTTCCTTTGTCCCCTTTGAGAGCCTTCAGGTTCGCTATGGGCTTCCACAAACTCAGTTTTATGCCTGGTTACAGCTGCGTAGTATTCTTTCTACTGTTTCCCTAGATTCTATTTATATCTCTCTGAATCCATATGCTTTTTCCTTTTATCAACAATATGGTGACCTTGGCCATTTAGCATCCAGAATTTATAAGTTGCTGAAACTGTCCAGGTTTGCTCATAAGGCTTTTGGACTTCAATCATTATGGACACAGGAACTTCATCTACACCCTGACCAAGTTAATTGGCCTTATATATGGAAAACGTCGGCTCGCATATCGCTATCTTCCAGTATCACACAGACATCTTATTTTGTTCTTCATCGGATTGCATGGACCCCATGGAAGCTATTCAGGGCCGGCCTACTATCCTCCGCGAACTGCTGGTCTTGTCAAATGCCTAACAGTATGCTATCCCAAGCATTATATTTTTGCCCTTTTGTTTTTCAATTTTGGGATAAAGTATGGAAGGTAATCTCCCTTATCCTGGACATCTCCCAACCTCATACCTATTCTATTATTATTCTAAAGGGGGCAGATCCGTCTCTTACACTTAACCTCCCCAGATGTAAATTGTTAGATTTTTTACTCTCAGTCGCGTTACACAATGTTATGGCGAACTGGAAGAGGAGTGATATGCTTTCCGAGCATTATTGGTGGAATTCAGTGTGTATGTATAGTAAGTATGAAAAGGCCATGGCTATTAAATTCCATAGATTATCCTCTTGGTGTCAGGTGTGGAAGCCGCTTGACGATTATGTAGCGTCGCATTCATTATAATATGGGCTTCTTCCTCATGTTCTCTTTCATATATACAATGATTGTTATCTCTCCTTGCCTCATCCGTCACATGGCAAGTCATATTATGTTTCTCTCTTTTGTATTGTTTTTTTTCATTTGATTTTTGTTTTTCTTATTTGATTATTTCCTTTTTCTTTTTTTTCCTCGGAGATGGATATTTTCCTTTTTATGACTACAAGTGTTTCCGTTGGATTGAACATGCCCCTGATATCTGATTTGTTTTTCCTTTCTTTGTTCTATGATAGGGGATGAATCCCCTGAGCATGTATTCCTCTCTGAATGTTGTTTATGGTTTTCTTATTTTTTCTGTATTTGTCTGCTGTCTTAATTGTTTAAAAATTTTCAATAAACATGTTTAAACAAAAAAAAAAAAAAAAAAAAAGAGATGTGAATCGGTACCGGACCGTGGGAAATCTTCGTTTCCTGCAGTTCTGAATGCTTTTTTTTTTCGGCTGTCCCGAGCCGGAAAAAACCCCCCACCCAACCCTTTAAATCAAATTATTTAGAATCCTCCACCCTCCCAACCCCCCCCCCCCCAAACTTTTCTAAAGTACATGGTGGTCCAGCGGGGGTCCTGGGAGCAATCTCCTGCTCTCGGGCCATTGGCTGCCAGTAACCAAAATGGCGCCGATGGCCCTTTGCACTTACCATGTGACCAGGGCTATCGGTGCCATTGGCCGGCCCCTGTCACATGGTAGGAGCAATGAACGGCCATTGCCATCTTAAAAAAAACAGACTGTCAAGACTGGCAGCAGACAAGGTGCAGTCCAGGTTCAAGGCTAAGGTTAGGTCTAGGCAGCAAGCAAGGGATAGGTCTAAGTCCAAGGCTGAGGTCAGAACAGGAGAGCTTGGCCAAGACAGACAAGACAGAGTGACAGACAGGATAGGACAGATAAGACAAAGTATGCCAAGATGCCCAAGTCAAGGGTAACACAGATAGACAAGACAAGGAAACAGAGATAAGGCAAGGCTGGAAGGAAGGCTGCATGAGGAAAGGTTGGAAGGCAGGCTGGACAAGGCAAAGCTAGAAGGCAGGCTAGATGGGGCAAGAGATCTGTTGCTGAGGCAAGGTAGAAATGTCTGCTGGGCCCTTTTATAGGGCAAAAGAATGGTGTCACCTTTGGGTGCCATAGGAATTTCCTGCCACGGGCCCTTTAAATGTTGAATTGTTGGGTATGAATGAGCTAGATAGGGGTTCAATCTGGCGGTATCCTGCACGGAAAAACAGGGTCTCCAGGTGGGCAGGGCATCCTTTTTATGGACAGAACCACCTCTCCATCTGGCAAGGATATAAAGTTACCGTCTCTGCACAGAGAAAGAAAAGTCTCTCTGCCCCTGGAGTTTTCTGTAGAATCACTGGATGGTGTCCTTTTGAATGCTAGGCTTTGCCTTTACTCACTGTTAGATGATTCAAACCTTCTTTGTTCTTATGAAGTCTTTGTGCTTTTATTTGAAACCCTGTTGGGAGGGATCCCCTGGAGCAGGACTTTCTGGGATCCAGTCAGGCCGAAAGGGCAGTCTAAATGTCCCTCTGGATGGTGAGCTTAATCTTCTCTAAAACTGAAGGTAACACCAGGATTCTCCTTACAGCAGGTCACTACCAGTTCTTGGGTAGGTCTTCCTAACCTGCACAGCCCCAAACCCAGGGATCCCTACTCCCTGAGCCCAGGCGGTGTATAGGCTCCAGTAAGGCCCCTACTATTTAAAGGTTAAACTCCAAAAAATATACTCAGAGAAAACCCCCCACCAGATAGGTTGTGTACTAGCTGGGCAGAAGTCCTCCCAACCCAGGCCAGGAAAACCAAACAAGGCTTGCTTGGCTCCTCTGGCTGGGCCTGTAAAATAACAAAACTAACTACTGACTCTACCTCTGTTCTTTGTACTAACCAAAAGGACTGTCTCCCGAGCTGTAGCAAGAGCACTGTTATATACTACTACAAGTGGGCAGGCCATTCCAGACCCCACAGAAGGAGGGGCTGCATTTGAATGGATTCTCCCATTAACCATCCTACTCTGTTACATTGGGAGTTACCACCTAGGAAAAAGATCTAGGCCTCATAGTGGACAACACGTTGTGCTGCGATGGTCAAGAAAGCAAATAGAATGTTAAATAATTAGTAGGAAAGGTGTGGTGAATAAAAAGGAGAATGTCTTAATGCCTCAGTATTGCTCCATGGTGAGACCACACCTTGAGTACTGGGTTCAGTTCTTCTCGCTGCACCTTAAAAAAGATATACATGCACTGGAGATGGCACAGAGAAAGGTGAAAAAATGATAAAGGGGATGGAATCCCCTATGAAGAAAGGCTAAAGAAGTTAAGCCTGTTCAGCTTGGAGAAGAGACAGCTGAGAGGGGATATGATGGAGGTCTACAAAATCAAGAGAGGACTAGAATGGGTAAATGTGAATTGGTTGTTTACTCTTTCAGATAATAGAAGGACTAGTCCATGAAGTTAGAAAATAGTATCTGTAATGGTAGTGGACCCTTGTGCTGTAGCGTGGTTGACACATTTATCCATTCAAGTCCTTTCATCATTTTAAACACCTCTATCATATCCCCCCTCAGCCGTCTCTTCTCCAATCTGAATTCAAGAAAGCATGGAATAAATGCAAAGGATCTCTTTAGTCTTTCCTCATAGAGAAGCCATTCCATTCACTTTATCATTTTGGCTGCCGCGCGCATGTTATAAAATCCGGGGTCGGTGCGCGCAAGGGGCTGCACACATGTGCACCTTGCGCACGCTGAGCCCAAGGGGAGCCCCAAAGGCTTTCCCCGTTCCCTCTAAGGCCTTCCGAAATTGGAGCGGCCTTGGAGGGAACTTTTTTAGCTCCCCCCCACCTTTCCTTTCCTTCCCCTATCTAACCCACCCCCCAGCCCTACCTAAATCCCCCCTACCTTATTTCTTCACGAGCCAGCTGGCTGCCGATATGCCAACCCCCGGCACAGGCCGCTGTGCTGGAGGACTCGGGACTGCCCCCGAACCACTGCCCTGCCCCGGCCCCGCCCGCTTTTGAAAGCCCCGGGACATACGTGCATCCCGGGGCTTGCTCGCGCCGCCGAGCCTAGGCAAAATAGGCTCGGCACGTGCAGGGGTAGGTTTTCGGGGGTTACGCGTGTATCTCTTTGAAAATCTATCACTCTCTGTCTACTGAAGATGGGATCTCCTCCTACTCTGTGTTTATCTTGTTTCGTGCAGGATCACAATTCCCCTTCTCCAATTTTCAGGCTCCAGTCAAATCCCATTGAACAAATCCTTCAGTGGATCTGCCAGCACTTCTTTGAGCTCTCTGTGTATCCTGGGATTTATCTGATCCGACCCAATGGCTCTGCCCACGTTCAGATTGCTAGCTCCACCCAAACACTCTCTTCTGTCAATGGGGTGGTCTCTACTCCACTCCCATCCATACTCTTGCCAAGCCAGCAATGGTCCTTCTTCAAGATCTCCTTTAGGGAACACCGAGCTGAAGTATGTGTTTAATATTTCTGCTGTTTCCTCATCTGTCTCCACACCTTGTTCCTTGTCTCCAGTCAGTCTTATGATGCCACCACTGGCCTTCCTCCTTTCTCTGAAATATCTGAATGTTTTGTCACCTCACTTTACCTCTTTGGTGAACCTTTCTTCCACTCAAGCTTTTACTATACTGATTGCTTTCCTGATCACCTTCAGCCTCACCAAATAATCTTCCCCGTGTTCCTCTTTTGGAATTCCTTTATACTTTTTCAGTGCTTATCTTTTTGCCTTAATTTTATCTGCCATCTCCTTGTAGAGCCATAGTGCCTGCAGTTCAGTCTTAAACTGGTTCAGTATGAATGAGCCTTCTTGCTCTGTCCTCGGCGTGAGACGTCATGAAGCCACGTATGGTGATGCCAAACCTCAGCAGAGAAGATTAATCTTCAGAATCAGAATCTGATCCTGGTGCAAAGGTTCATGAATAACCGCTGAGCAGGAGATGAAAGAAACCCAGCTAGATCTAATCATTACAGTCTAACCATGCTAAATTAAAAAAGAAAAAATGGTGTATATTAATAATTTTGCGCACATGATGGGGTTTTTTTTTGTCATGCGTGCACTTTATTATTTTGTAAATGTAATCAGCTTTTACCATGTCAGTTTTTAATTATGTTTGACATGAATTAATGAAAAATAGAATTGGTTAGATTATTGGATAGCTGTTCTGTACAATTTCAGACGGACTGTATAATGAGCTGTTTACTTTGATTCCAAAATGAAGGACTTTACAGAAACAGAAACCAATTATCAAATGAAATCCAGCCACACCTGGATAGTTTTCACAATGAAAGTGATTTCTGGTTTCCCTTTAGCATTCTTTGTCCCTGAAATATGCAGACACATATATTGGAGTCACAGAAATAGACAAAAAGTTTGAATAGCAGAAGTCTGAAATGTGTGATCAGTAGTGCAGGACCCTAAGTTGAAGCCTTGCTAATTTGCACTGCTGTTCACAGTACTGATTCTTCAACTGAAACTTTTCTCGTTACAGCATGATTATTGATGCATCTCTTTATATTATTTATATGAGGTATTTTGATTGTTGTAAACTGCCTCTTTTCAAGTAAGGTAGTATAAAAATATAATACAATATTACATTTGTATAAATAGAGGGCAGCAAATAGGCTGTAGGTGATAGCAGAACGAGCTAAGGGTGATGCTGCCTTATAAACAAGTACCCGGGCAGCCAAGATACCCACTGGTTCTATTCCGCCGCCCCAGCCTTGCTGGACTCCACACAAGGAAAATGTGGCACATAATCTGGATGGAATGGCTGCAGCCGTTTATTACAGTCCCTAAGAGGGGAGTCTAATTTAGGCGCCGAGTCCAGTCAATAATGTCTACAAATTGCTGCTGGGCAGGTACCGATAACTCTGATTTCGACCCTAGCAGAACCACGGGGGTCTCGCTCCCCATGAGCCCCTGGACAGGCATCGTGATCACCAAACACTGGATGCGATCTTGGCCCGGGCGTCATACAGCAAGCCCCACTGGAGCCCCTCCCCATATAGTCAGCCATCGATCCGTCAAGTTCCCAAACCCAGGGCCTGGCATTGATCATCCATGGCAAAATGAGTGGTACCCTAGGCCTCTCTCATACATACCAGTTCCTTCCAGCTTCCTTCTAATGCCTCGGTATTTACAACTGCTTTCATGGGCTTGGTCGCTGCCGCCACAACAAAATAATAATAGGCATAAAACTGCGATTTAACAATTAACCTTGGCTAACATAAGGGGCTTTGGGTGGATAAACAGCTCTGCTCGGGGCCATGGAGAAAAAGGCTCAGCTGAGGGAAGCAAGCGGGTTTAAAATTGCCCGCTGGCCGTCTCCCCCTGTTGGCAGCGTCACGCACTCCTCCGGGCCAATTAGGTGCCATGGCATCAGGGCGCATCTTGATGACGTCGCTGCTCCTGTCGCCAGAACAACCCGGGGGAGCGATGTCATCGGTGGCGCCACCAAGTCAAGGAACCCCACAGTGCTGGCAGCAATATGCCAGTGCCATTACAGACACCATGCGGAGGGGAGGGGAACGGACCCCCCTTCCACCTTGAGTGGAGGTAAGGCAACAGCACACATCTGTGCTGGGGGGGCTGCCCATTAACTGGGCAACCGAGACATCCGTGGTTCTATTTCACCCTCGCTGGGTCAGACCAAGGGTCCATCAAGCCCAGCATCCTGTCTCCAACAGAGGCCAATCCAGGCCACAAGATCCTGGCAAGTACCCAAACACTAAGAAGATCCCATGCTACTGATGCAATTAATAGCAGTGGCTATTCCCTAAGTAAACTTGATTAATAGCCGTTAATGGACTTCTCCTCCAAGAACTTATCCAAACCTTTTTTGAACCCAGCTACATTAACTGCACTAACCACATCCTCTGGCAACAAATTCCAGAGCTTTATTGTGCGTTGAGTGAAAAAGAATTTTCTCCGATTAGTCTTAAATGTGCTACTTGCTAACTTCATGGAATGCCCCCTAGTCCTTCTATTATTTGAAAGTGAAAATAACCGAGTCACATCTACTCGTTCAAGACCTCTCATGATCTTAAAGACCTCTATCATATCCTCTCAGCCGTCTCTTCTCCAAACTGAAGAGTCCTAACCTCTTCAGCTTTTCCTCATAGGGGAGCTGTTCCATCCCTTTTATCATTTTGGTTGTCCTTCTCTGTAGTCAATACCAGTATAAGATTGATGTGGGAAAGAATAAAAAGTGGGTGGGGCAGGGTGGAATGAAAAAGAAAGAAGAGAGCTGCCAGTGGATCCTATCTCACTGGTGGCAAAGACAAGAAGATGCCGGTGCATCACGCGACCGAGAGTAGGAGGGAGCCCATTCAGCTGCTGCTCCTTCTCCTGATCTCCTGAACTCATCGCGAGATCAGCACAAAGGAAGTGCTAGCCCAGCCATTTTTGACTACCATGGGACTTGCACGGGGGGAGGGGGGGGCTGAAAAAGAAAGAAGAGGGCTGCCGGTGAGATGGGATCCACCCCACCTGCGAGCACCAGGCCTAGGCAGGAGGAAGAGAAAAGGCTTTGTGGCCCCCGATGGAGCTGCCTGTGAGCTCATCCCTCTCACCACCACAACAGAAAGGGGAGCCTGAGCCTGATTGACAGCATGTGTGGGTGTATATGTGATAGAGCATTGCTTGCCTGAGAGAGAGATCTGTATGTGTATATATGAGAGAGCATCTGTGTGTGTGTGTATGAGAGTATGTGCCTGTGTGAGCATGTGCGAGAGCATCAATGTGTATGGGTGAAAGCAAGTGTATGCATATGTATGAGAGAGCATCTGTATACGTGAGAACATTTGCTTGTGTGTGAGGGATCTTCTATGCGTGTGCCTGACAGTATGAGTATGTGTAAGAGGGCATGTGTCGTGTGTATAAAAGACCAAGTGTGAAAGCAGGTATGTGGATAAGAGCATGTGAATGTATGAGACAGAGCATTTATGTGTATATGAGAACATGTATGAGCATGAACGAACTTGTGGAGAGAGGAAGGAGAAAATTCCCTCACTCTCCCCTGTTCCCCCACTAATCCACAGAAATCTCAGGTTGACCGGAAGTCTAAAGTTCCCAGGTATGGAAAGCAGGCTTTTGTTTTATTTTTACTAGTTTTAATTATTGGGTGCTATTTAATGTGTTTGCTAGTTTGAAATATTTTATTGGTGTTTAGGAAACGTTTTTTATAATTTGTATATGAGATTTAATTACTGAATGTTCTGTTCATCAGCTATTTTTGAAATGTTTATTCTTTTTATTAATATGATTTTAGTATTATGAGGGTTTTATATTTTTTTATTTTTTGTTTGATGTTTTATGAGGAATGGTATTTCTATTTTGCCATTGTTGCACTGCATAAGGTCTGGCTAGTGCATTCCAGTTCAGTTTTATTGCAGGTTTATTGTGGGTTTCTATGCTGCTTTATTTATTGTTTGGAATCTACCTTTGTAATTGCTTTGTAACATTTAATTTGTGTTCTGTACTTTTAGATATTTTGTTGATTGTTTTGCATTTTGCTGATTTTATTATGTACATTTATTGTTATCCACTGAGATTTTCGGATTAGCAGACTACAAAGTTTCTAAGTAAATAAATAAATAGACAAATAAATACATGTGTGACTGAGGTGAGGTATCCTGCTACTGTGAAGTTTCTATTGGTATCTATAGCAGCCTGGCTTGTTCTATTTACTTAATAGGAAGTGTATTGGCGTTTAGGGCCTGGTATGGTATTTGCAGTGTTGCCTTTTCACGGATAAGGTTTTTACTTTTTGAATTAATGCTGTTTTTTAGTGTGGAAGGCTTACTATATTGTAATCATAATGCAGTTTACTCATTGGCTTTCTGAGGACAGAGCCCACAGCCAACATGCAATTGCCTAATACTATATACATTCCAAGTGCTTTTTGCTTTTTCTTGCAGGGTTTTCTGGTTGGCACTCAGCAGCAATGCTGCTGAGTGCCAACCAGAAAAGTGTAAAGTTACAATGTTAAATAAAAGTTAATTACAATGTTAACTAAGAACCATTTACAACGTAAAACAGGAAGCCCCTTCTTCTTGAATACAGTTACAATGTAAACCGATGTGATATTCCAGACTGAACACCGGTATATAAAAACTAATAAATAATAAATAAATAAACAATGCATGTAAAAATAATATATTTGTTGTTGTGCTATCTTTACCTCAGAAGATGTATTTTGAATGTCCTTTTTCATGCGAAATTAGTTATTATAAATACAGAATTTGTAATTGTAGGTGGTGAGGGCATGGGGGAGCGGGATGGGCACAAGGCTGTGCATGGTCCAGTCTGCCTTATACCCTTGCAACGGTTCAGAGAGAGTGCGCCACACACACAGACCCCCACCATGCACCCATCTCCCACTTCTCCAGGGGGAAAATGCTGGGGAAAGGTGGGAGGCAGGTCTTCGGGTTCCTGGGAGTACCAGGGGTTTGCCAGAAACATTATCACTCTGCCACTCCTCTGGGAGCTCTGACCCCTTTTTCCCCCTTCCGCAACATTTCAGATCACTAAAAGGACCAGACGCATAGAGACTCCCCTCTTGATTTATTTATTTATTTATTTATTTATTTATTGTTTTTGTTATACCGAGTTTCATGACTGGCATCACATCAACCCGGTTTACAATTAACAATGTGTGAAAAGCATAAGGTAACGTGATAACAATATTCCCAATAGAACTGTGAACTTTAAATACAGAGAATCAATTGAAGGGTGAGAAAGTTACAATAAAACAATAAAACAGGGAAAATTAACTTGGAGCTGGAAGAGGGGAGAGATTGAACAATGCAATATTTACATTTCATGATTTGACATTTAATATTTACATTTGATGATTTAATATTTACATTTAATATTTACATTTGATGATTTGACCTCTGCGGGGTGAGGTGGCGTGGGGGGGAGGGGGCTGCCATGTCATCACTCACCTCAGGCAGCAGATTCTCTTCAACCACCGCTGACCACCACCACCACCACCACCACTCCTAACTCCTCCACACAAAAACACAGACAGACTAACTGTATTCACAAAGGGAAAGGGAAACAGATGAGAGCAGAAAAGAACAGGACAATGTACTCAGATATCGCACCCTACTACCTAATCCACCAACTCACCTCCTGTCCTCTTACCAATGCCCAGACGCTCCCTCAACGAGGCAGCTGCAGGAAGCCAGCAGTATATATAAACCGGAGAAATAATACGCCAGGCATAAATCAACACATGCTGCGTAAAATGACACACGACACACTGATGCAATACACAACGTGCTGATGCATCGCAAGACGCAATAATGTAGCGCGCTTGGCAGTAATTACCTACGCAATGCAGAACAAAGGAAATTATCCTAACCACACCCATTTCTTTTAGTGCGGGCACTATTTCTGCTCTATTTAAAGCATTTTGATGAATCTAGGCCACAGGTGGTTATTGATGACATTTATGTTCTTCCATTAGTACGTATATGATTATAGCCTTAGTAGAGAACAGTCATCCTTTACATTGACAGGATGATGTAATATACCGTATATAGATAAGGATTAAGTTAAAGAGTTATTTATATATAAGATTTTACTTCATATTAAGATCAGCTGAGTGTTCCTAGCAATAAGATGGGAATATTTCAGAAAATAAACCACACAATTAAGGCATGAATTATTGAACATCCAGGGTCACTATCATAAAGCAAGGCCACAGTCTTATCAGCTTGCAGTCACAGACTGGAGGAGAGGATTAGGGGAAGTCTAAACTTTTCAAATCAGGGGAAGGATTGGTACAATACCTGCCTGAGTTCTTACTCTTGCACAGAAAATGTCATCTTCGTTGGCAACATTTCCATGGATAGCACTAAACATTATTTACTTCTTAGGAGGGTTCTAGCCAATCACATCAGTCTCCAAGAGCTCCATTTATTCATTCCTGCCAACATGTTCCCACTTTTTCACTGACTTATTTAATATATTGCAGAGACTTAAAAACATACAAATAAACATGTTCACTTCCCCAGTAAAACATTAATGTGGGAGATGCTTTAACTGTCTCTGATTTAAAAATAGGTCCACAAACAGTGAATGAAAAGCATGTGGGTGGTTCTTGGATGAGGGTGCAACTACCTATTAAAATGAGAAGCTGGCAAAGTGCAAGATCTTATTTTGAATAATGCAAAGACTGTAACTAAAATGAGCTATTTGCTTTATGTGGACTTAACTGCAATGATTGAAAATTCTCCATTAAATAAATGAGCTAGAAGCATTACAGAAACCTTTTTGTTTGTTTATAGATCATTATGCATTGCTCGGGAACTTGAATCTCTACCATAATGCAGTGGCCGCCCATCTCTGATCAGGGGTAAGTTCTGATGTCACTAAGGGCTTGATACACAATATGTGAAAAGCCTTTCAGGGATAGTTACAGGAAAACCAAAGAACCTCCACTGGCAACACTGAAAGCAACTGCCCCAGGGGACGGAGCACGGACGGAGTCAGAGGCTAAGAAGAACTTCACCACTGGAAGCCTGAGGTCCCCCCAGGAGGAGCCCGTAGGGACCCGGGCTGCTTGCATTTAGGTGGACCTCGCAGGGTCTCCTGGAAGAGTGGAAGTCCGGTATGCCCACCGAAGGAGGGGAGCGCGGTCAGGTTCGAGACTGGAGGTCAGGTGGAACAAGGTGAACCAGAATAGCGTAGGTGATAACAAGGCTAGGAACAGAGCCAGAATCTAGAGATGAGGTCAAGCGGGCAGAGGTCAAAGTCCAGGAGTCAGTCCGAGGGATGGTCAACCAAGTAGAGATCAGATGAAGTCACAGGCAGGCAGCAGGCAGGCGAGTCAAGTGGCAGGGGGACATTAGGAGGCAGGCAGCAGGCAGGCGAGTCAAGGAACAGACTAGAGTCAGGAGGCAGGCGGCAGGCAGGCAGACGGGTAGAGTAGCAGGCCAAGGTCAGTACCAAAGAATCAGTCCGGAGGTACTACCTGGGGAGACGGACAGATGAACAGGAACAGAGGAACGCTGGAACTAGGAAGCAGGAATAAGTCAAGAACAGAACTGGAACAGAAGGAACCTGGAACAAGACTTGGAACAAGACAGGAGCAAGTACAAGCGCGAAGGCAATCTTGCATAAGCCGACCCGATTGCCAAGGCAAGGAAGTGCAGGCAGGGACTTCCTTATAACGGAGAATCAATCAGGGCGCGCTGCAGAGCTAAGACCTGCCCTTGGCCCTACAAGAGGCCTGGTGGTCCACGCACGTGTAGGGGCATGGCCAACAGCGCCAAAGACACCGAGCTCCGGCTTGAGGCCTGATGCGCAGTGGAAGGCCCGGCGACTGCCGCCGCAGGATGTCGGGGCCTTGAAGCACTAGCAGCTGCTGCCAGGAAGGCCGACCCGGGACCTGCCGAGGAACCATGAAGGTGAGCAGGCCCGTGTGCGGGACGGGCGTGGACGGGGTGTGTAACAGGTACTCACCGGATTTGTGGTGTTTTTCTTTTAATAGATGAAACCCATCAAGGGAGTATTCATTCTTTACTCCCATCTCTTGAATCAATCGTTTTCTTACTAAATGTGTCCTGAAATGGATACAAAGGTTAGATAATCAAGAACAAAAAAAATACAGGCCTTCCATTAAATAGATTTTGATGCATTCTTGAACATTCTTGCTCCTAACCTCTTGATCTGGGGGGGATCTGTGACACAGTTTGTCTCTGCTCTAAGGAAATGGAAATTACGAATGAGGAGGTGGATCCCTTAGAGCAGGGGTGCTGAAACCGGTCCTACGGGCCCCCCCAGCCAGTCAGGTTTTCAGGCTATCCCTAATGAATATGTAAATCTCATGTAAATCTCATGTATATTCATTAGGGATAGCCTGAGAACCCGACTGGCTGGGTTGGCTCGTAGGACCGGTTTCAGCACCCCTGCCTTAAAGCTTTGTCCACCTGATGGCAAAACATAGCCCTCTGGTTCTCTGACAAGCAAGAAAATGGAGACTCTTCCACTCTCAAACTGAAAAAGATCATTTTGAAGGCAACAGAGAACTGGTAAAGGCCAGAAAGACTTACTGAACAATGTTAGACTCTGTGTTATAAAGATGAAGGGTTTCCTCAGCTAATGCTTCTTCTATTGTCTGAGTTTTGAGGGTATCTCCAGCTCAGTCCTTCAGCCTTCACACTGCAATGTTCCTGGAAAATTGCTAGAATTAAGAACAGGGGCTGTTTCTCTGGAGCCAGTTTGTGAAGTATTGACTGACTCTCATTCAGCTTTTTGTGCCCTGAATCCTTGCCCCACTCGGATGGTGAAAGCTTCTTGTGAGGGTCTAAATGTCTGCATTAAGCTATTATCAATGCTTCATTGGCCAAAGGTAAATTTGCTGAGGTGCTCAAGAAGGTCATTAATCATATTCCATTTTGAAAAAACCCTCATTAGATCCCTCCAACTTGGACATTTTCCAACTGGCATCCAGTGGCCCATTTTGGGGTAAATTAATAGAACAGATGGTCACTACGTAAATTAAGAAGTATTAATCATTCTCATAATTTGGAATATCATCAACTGGAAATTTGTACCCAAACTTCTCTTCGATCTACGCTTATGTAAAGAAGGTAAGGGATCTCAGCAAGTCCCTTGGGATTTAGCAGTGATTGTTGATACTAGGGGTGTGCATTCGGATTGACCGCATTAGTAAAACGCAACTCATTTTTTTTTTTTACTTAAAAAATTGATTCGACATAAACGATTGGATTTCCCACATATCGAACATAAATATGTTCGATATGTGGGAAATCGCGATTGTTGAGCCAAAATAAAAATATAAACCCCCTCACCCTCCTTAATCCCCCCCCCCCCCCGACTTACCACAACTCCCTGGTGATGGAGCGAGGAGTGAGGACGCCATTTCTGCAATCCTTGGCGAGAAGCATGTGACGTCGGCGGCACGTCGAGTGACGCCGGCGTCACGTGATTCCCGGCTCGTTCGCGCCGGACGGCTCGTTCGGCCCAAAAAGAACTTTTGGCCAGCTTGAGGGGGTCAGGAGGCCCCCCCAAGCTGGCCAAAAGTTCTTTTTGGGCCGAACGAGCCGTCCGGCGCGAACGAGCCGGGAATCACGTGACGCCACGTCACTCGACGTGCCACCGACGTCACATGCTTCTCGCCAAGGATTGCAGAAATGACGTCCTCACTCCTCGCTCGATCACCAGGGAGTTGTGGTAAGTCTGGGGGGGGATTAAGGAGGGTGAGGGGGTTTAAATTTTTTTTTTGCACATATGTACATATACCCAACTCATTGGATTTTTTTTATGTCCATATTGGCCGCAAGTGGGACCCCCTTTCGGACATAAAAAATATGAACATAAAATTTTGCTCTGCACATCCCTAGTTGATACTTTAGTTCATAATATTCTATTAACCTTTTAGTGGAACATTTAGTGGACATTTTTTAAGATAATTTTAATTACTCCTAACCTAAAGAAAAGCAAATTTTCAACCATTTAGCTTGAGGGTATTGAACTGGAAAAGTCTAAATCAAAAAATGTGATGTTCCTAGCTGAATACTCTTAAAAATATGAATATGCAAAGTAGGTCAAAAACTGAATTTTTGACATACTGAGAGTAAATAAAGAACTTTTGTGATATATTCAAGTTCCCAAGGGTTTTCTGATCATTTTGGTATAAATCTTTCTTTTGTAGGTAAGCTACAACTTGATCAGCACCAATTTATTTTTGCATGTTCCACATGTGGAAAGTTGGTATCTCTGTGGTCCAAAATATTCACATTTTTGAAAAATCAATAAAAATGCAAAAAAAGATTCACAAATATAAAAAAAAATATAAAATTATATAATCCCATGCTCTCTCTCATGCATACACACACACACAGGCTTCTCAATCCCATGCTCTCTCTCAAGCACATACACAGGCTTCACTCCCATGCTCCCTTTCTCTCAAACATACATACACACAGGCTTCTCACTCTCATACACTATATCTGGGATCTTACTCTCTCCTGGGCCTTCGTCTCAGGCTGCGAGGACTGAGCATAACAGTCTTGCATCAGTCGTCCTCTTCTTGGGCCTCGCAAGATTAGCTCCACGACAGCCCTGCTCAGGCATCTTCTTCTCGGGCCACACGAGATTAGCTCCGCGACAGCCCTGCACATTTCCTAATTTGGAATATAATGAAAACTCAGAAGTACTGGACTGTTGAAGAAACAGTTGAACAAGTTTTGGCCAATTCTGAAGCTACAAAAGCTGATATTGTGATTCTACCACCATCAGATAATTTAGAAGACTCAGATATCGAAGATATCAATGACAAAGACCTAGCACCAGAAGTACCAGCAGATGTGTGCGGTGAAGTGGAAGTTGCAGTTGAGTCACACGATGAAGAAGTGGATGAGGATGATGAATTGCTGTCAACCTATTGTCAAGAATCATGAGATACCAAAAGGAAATGAAAACTAGAGAAGCCAAAGCCAAGATGGATCAAGACAGATGATTTCAAGACCACAATGGAAGAGCATACCCCAACAAAGTTGGCTGATATTCATCCAGATCTTCTTCAAAAGACACCATTTGAACTTTTCATAGAAATTATGGGTGAAGATTATTTAGAAGAATTAGCATACAAAACAAATCTATATGCCGGCAGAAATTGGCAAGCATTGACACAAATGCTGTCAAAATCACTTGTTTCTTCGGAATTCTCTTGCTTAGATAAGAACAGATTTGAGTCCTTACTAACTCAGGGAGCTAGCAAATGAGTGAAGGTAATATACTCGGATGGCGTGATGTCAGCATGAGGGAACGCCCTCGAGGTTCGCGCCAAGGGTGGTATAAAGATGTGGGTTGCGCACGCGCGTACCCTAGTAGGTACCTGGGAGGAGCAATGGCGGTAGGCTGCACCATAGCCACTCCGGGGACGCCAGAGAGGTCGGCTTGTAGACGCGGTGGTAGCCATCTTGCCCAGGTAAGCGGGAGGAGCCATGAATAAGGTAAGGCAAACAGGGCAAAGCCGTCGAGGACTGACAGACGCAACAACTCCACTGTGCAATCCTCCCCTCTCTCACTCATAGTCTACTATTAGCTTTTTCAAATAATCTAAACAGTCATTAAAAACAGTGAGTCTGTTTCCCAAAATCTAGTGAGGTTAATGCCAAACATCCAGCAACCCATTCTGCTGCCATCAACCTGCTGACACTGACCTGTTGGTTTCTGATTCCAACCCTACCACCTTGAAGCCTGTAGTGTGACTAGGTTTTTATTATTATTTTTTATTTGTACTTTTGTTATATGTGTGTTGCTTTTTTTTTATCACATCTCCTCTTGCCTCTGCTCTCAAGAGAGTAGAGTGGCGGTTCTCAACAGGTGTGTCGCAGCACACCAATGTGTCACCAAGCACCACTGGTGTGTCGCGGCTCCCAGTTATACTTCCCTTTATCTTCTTCCTGCCTCCGTGGGCTAATCGGAAGCCTCGTCCCTTCTTCCTGCCCCCGTGGGGCAATCGGAAGCCTCTTCCCTTCTTCCTGCCAGTGGGAGAAGGAAACCGCTGATTGGCCAGTGGGGCAGGAAGAAGGGGGGCATCTCACAGCCTGAGGGTGGGGAGGTTTGAGGGGGGCTGGGAGGAGTGGCAGCGTCCAGGCCTGTGGCAGCGAAGAAACCTGATCCTGTGGTCGCCACAGGCTGGAAGTGCTGAAATTAAACACAGCGGAGAGCCACAAAGAAAAGAGGCCAGCCGCGCCAGGATGTCCCGTTTCCAAAGCGGCAGGGAGCCGTGATAGAGTAGGAATTCCCCAAAGCGGCAGTGAGTCGCAAGCAGGAAGAGGCCAGTTGCTCTCTCTCTCTCACACACACCCCAGTCACCTCCCTGCCCAGTCTGTCTCTCTCACACACACACCCCAGTCACCTCCCTGCCCAGTCTCTCTTTCTCACACACACCCCAGTCACCTCCCTGCCCAGTCTCTGTCTCTCACACACACACCCCAGTCACCTCCCTGCCCAGTCTCTGTCTCTCACACACACCTGTCACCTCCCTGCCCAGTCTCTCTCTCACACACACACCCCAGTCACCTCCCTGCCCAGTGTCTCTCGCACACACACACCCCAGTCACCTCCCTGCCCAGTCTCTCTCTCTCACACACATCCCAGTCACCTCCCTGCCCAGTCTCTCTCTCTCTCTCACACACACCCCAGTCACCTCCCTGCCCAGTCTCTGTCTCTCACACACACCACAGTCACCTCCCTGCCCAATCTGTCTCTCACACACACCCCAGTAACCTCCCTGCCAGTCTCTCTCTCTCACACACACCCAGTCACCTCCCTGCCCAATCTGTCTCTCACACACACCCCAGTCACCTCCCTGCCCAGTCTGTCTCCCACACACACCCCAGTCACCTCCCTGCCCAGTTTCACTCTCTCACACACCCCAGTCACCTCCCTGCCCAGTCTGTCTCTCTCACACACACACCCCAGTCACCTCCCTGCCCAGTCTCTGTCTCTCACACACACCCCAGTCACCTCCCTGCCCAGTTTCACACTTTGAGAGACAGATTGGGCAGGGAGGTGACTGGGGTGTGTGTGAGAGAGTGAAACTTGGCATGGAGGTAACTGGGTTGTGTGTGAGACACAGAGACTGGGCAGGGAGGAGACTGGGGGGGGTGTGAGAGACAGATTGGGCAGGGAGGTGACTGGGGTGTGTGTGAGAGTGAAACTGGCAGGGAGGTGACTGGGGTGTGTGTGAGAGACAGATTGGGCAGGGAGGTGACTGGGGTGTGTGTGAGACACAGAGACTGGGCAGGGAGGTGACTGGGTTGTGTGTGAGACACAGAGACTGGGCAGGGAGGTGACTGGGGTGTGTGTGAGAGACAGATTGGGCAGGGAGGTGACTGGGGTGTGTGTGAGAGACAGATTGGGCAGGGAGGTGACTGTAGTGTGTGTGACTGGGCAGGGAGGTGACTGGGGTGTGTGTGACTGGGCAGGGAGGTAACTGGGGTGTGTGAGAGAGTGAAACAGCTGGCCCCCTTTTATGGAACTCCATCCCACCAGACCTCAGACAAGAACCCAGCCTCCCAATCTTCAGGAAAAGACTTAAGACCTGGCTGTTCAAAAAAGCATTCCCGGACACTGATTAACCCTTGCAGCCTGTTGAACTACCTCCCATTGTAAAAATGTTAATTTAATGTAAATATCTTTATCTAATGTTATCCTCTCCCTTTCTTCTCTACTCCCAGTTCTAGTACCTTGTTATTTGTAACTGCTTCCTCCTCACTAATAGGTTACTCATTTGTTCTTTGTACACCCCTGTTCTATGTAAACCGGCATGATGTGATTGTATCATGAATGCCGGTATATAAAAATTTTAAATAAATAAATAAATAAATAACTGGGTGTGTGTGAGAGACAGATTGGGCAGGGAGGTGGCTGGGGTGTGTGTGAGAGACAGACTGGGCAGGGTGGTGACTGGGGTGTGTGTGAGAGTGTGAAACTGGGCAGGGAGGTGACTGGGGTGTGTGTGTGAGAGACAGACTGGGCAGGGAGGTGACTGGGGTGTGTGTGAGAGAGTGAAACTGGGCAGGGAGGTGACTGGGGTGTGTGTGAGAGAGAGAGACTGGGCAGGGAGGAGACTGGGGTGTGTGAGAGAGACAGACTGAGCAGGGAGGTGACTGGGGTGTGTGTGAGAGACAGATTGGGCAAGGAGGAGACTGGGGTGTGTGTGAGAGACAGACTGAGCAGGGAGGTGACTGGGGTGTGTGTGAGAGAGTGAAACTGGGCAGGGAGGTGACTGGGGTGTGTGTGAGAGAGAGAGACTGGGCAGGGAGGAGACTGGGGTGTGTGAGAGAGACAGACTGAGCAGGGAGGTGACTGGGGTGTGTGTGAGAGACAGATTGGGCAGGGAGGAGACTGGGGTGTGTGAGAGAGACAGACTGAGCAGGGAGGTGACTGGGGTGTGTGTGAGAGACAGATTGGGCAAGGAGGAGACTGGGGTGTGTGTGAGAGACAGACTGGGCAGGGAGGTGACTGGGGTGTATGTGAGAGACAGATTGGGCAGGGAGGTGACTGGGGTGTGTGTGAGAGACAGATTGGGCAGGGAGGTGAATGGGGTGTGTGTGAGACACAGAGACTGGTAATTAGTTCTTTCAATAAGAACACTCTTCTATTACACCTTCCCCCACCCCCCCTGCTCATATTCCCCCTCCACCCTGTGCCTGTATAACCCTAACATGCCCCTCTCTCCTCTACTTTCAGGTCATTCTACCTCATGTTCCTCTAAGTTAATTTGCCTCTTATACGACCATGTTATCTTGCCCTAACATTTGCCTCTTGTTCTTCCAAGTTAATTTGCCCTACCATTTCACACTTATGTTCATTAGCTAGATTTTTTACTGATACTCCTCCTTTTTTCATTTATTATTTACTGTAAAGTTACTGAGTTCTTTGTAATGTTTCCTCAAATGTTATATGTAAACTGATGTGATGTCCTTTGAATGTCGGTATAAAAAAGCTTTAAATAAATAAATAGTAAATAAGGGAGGTGACTGGAGTGTGTGTGAGATAGAGACTGGTCGTAGGGTTTAATTGGGTGTGTGTGTGTGTGTGTGTGTGTGTGTGAGTGACTTTTGGGCCCTAAAGAAGAGGACCATGAGGACAGAGCTTCAGCAGCCCTTGCTGCTCCTGGTATGTGCTTTCAAGGGAAAGGAGTAGGAGAGTTGCTGGAAAGGGTAAGTAAAGGTGGCTCTTTATTTTTCTAGATTGACTGCCATTTTAATTATTGAGTATTATGTGATGTGTCTGCTGTTAGAAATATTTTATTGATATTTGGACAATTTTTAATAATTTTTATGAGTTTTAATTGTTTGACCTTATTCTGTTACCATTATTCCATGTTACCATTAGCAATGGTAACATGGAATAGACTTAGTTTTTGGGTACTTGCCAGGTTCTTGTGGCCTGGATTGGCCACTGTTGGAAACAGGATGCTGGGCTTGATGGACCCTTGGTCTGACCCAGTATGGCATTTTCTTATGTTCTTATGTTCATCAGCTGTTTTGAAACATTTATTAATATAGTTGTACAGTTATTTCTGAGTGGGGATCTGTAGCAGCTTGGCTTGTTCTGTTTTCCTAATAGGAGGTTTATTAGTGTTTAGGACCTGATTTAATATTTGTAGTGTTGCCTTTTCATAGATAGGGTTGTTATGTGTTCCATAATGCAGGTGTAACTTTGTGCGGGTTAGTTTGTGTGCATTATTGCAGATCCTGGGACTGTGTTAGGTGCTATATTTCTCTTTCCATTTCTCCAGGTTTGCACAGAATGCAGAGTGGCATTTTTTTTTTGTTTTCCATTCCAGTTTCTGCCTCCATATTTATAATTTGTGGTCTTTCTGTACTTGATGAAGGTCAGTTCTGTGTGTGTAACCGAGGTGAGGTATTTTACTAGCATGTAGGCAATTCTATCAATCTTATTTGTTGTGTTTTCTCAGTAGGACATGCATTAGTGGTAAATTACTCTCTTTTCATAAGGAGGGGTATTGTGCCTGGTAGTAAAGGGAGTTTGTTTTGCTTTTACTGAGATGTCATCAGAACCAGAATATCTTTTTTTTGCATGGTGAGTTCTATGGGTAATGCCCTAGTTCTGCTCTGCACTCACTGTTGGGGGTCAAGGGGGTTCCCGTGGATGCAGAGTGCATGTTTACATAAAGCTCCGTGACGGTCACATGTTCAGTGTGTCATGCATGTGAGAACTATCTGTCAGGTGTGACCTGGCCGAAAAAAGGTTGAGAACCACTGCACTAATGCACATCTCCAATTCTATAGGTATGGGAAAAGACTGATGATTAAGACCCTAAAGAGTCTATTTACTAAAGTGTATTAAAACTGAGCATCATCATCATCACATGGAGTCTCTGGTGAATCTTGAGTTACCTGACATCTGCATTAACACTGCCATTAATGCAACTACTTATCTATATCTACTAGAGCAGTGTTTTTCAGCCTGCTCCTAGGAACTGCCTGGTCAGTCTGCTTTTTAGGATATCCCAATGTATGCATATTAAATATTTGCATATAGTGGAGGTAGTGCCTGCAGATATATCTCATGCATATTCATTGTGGAGTCCAGAAAGTCCAGCTGGCTAGGTGGTCTCTGGGACTGTCTGAGAACAAGTGCTGTAGAAGAGAGGAGAATTACAATCAGTCGTTTTTCCAGATTTAGTAGCAGAAAAAAAAAAAAAGATTGGCATCAAGCTCTCAATAACATGAAAAACTATTGTGAACATCTGGAAAAAATTAAAATGAATTTATGGCAGCTTTTGCGGACGATCTCTTACTCCACCTGACAAATCCCACCAGCTCTCTCCCGGCGGCTCTTCAGGTAATTGAGGAGTATGGCATTCATGCTGGTCTCCGACTGAATTTGGACAAGTCTGAGGCTATGGTTATAGGGCCGGCTGACTGTGTCTCATGGTGTGCGGAATTCCCTTTAAAATGGGCTGATGATCGCATTAAATATCTGGGGGTCTGGGTTCCCAAATGCCTTGATAATTTGTATGAAATGAATGTGTCCCCTTTGCAACAAAAAACGGAACGAACATTGTCTGCCTGGCTTCCTCTTCCCCTTTCACTTATTAGACGCATACATTTACTGAAAATGACGGTGCTACCCCCGGTGGCTTTATGTGCTAAGTGTTCTCCCTCTTCTCCTTACGCGAGTTACCATTGCTCAATTCCAGAGAGGAGTGAATACATTCATATGGCGGGGGAAACGCCCGAGGACTGCACTACAACTGTTGATGAAACCACTATCTGTGGGTGGTTTGGGCCTCCCAGATTTGAAACTTTACAACCATGCGATCAATTTGAGACATATTGGAGACTGGATTCTGGGCACACAATTTTTTTCGGACACCCCCTTTGAATCTCAACTGCTCACTCCTATCTCACCTTGCTATGCATTGCACGTTCCCTATAACTCCATCTCATCTGTAATCAGATCGGATTTGCTCCTGCGCCCGCTGCGACAGACCTGGAAATGGCTCATGCGGAAAGCTTCGTTACCGGGCAGAGTATCACCATTTCTCCCGATCTGTGGCAACCCAGCGTTTCCAGCGGCTTCGGACTCTTCCAGATTTCTCTCCTGGGAACGCTCCCGGCTCATATGCATTGGGCAGATGATGTATGCGGATGGGACTCTACTGCACTTCCCTGAGCTTCGATCTTTCTACGGCCTCTCTCCCACCATTTTCCATACTTGCAAGCCCGACATTATGTGCGAATGCTTGGTCTGCCCTCCTTCTTAGACCCAAAGTGGCAACTTTTGAAGACTTGGTTTGATCCCGACAGCCCAAGGAAACATTCGATTTCTTATTTCTACAAACAGATGGAGGCTGCTTATAAGCGCTGGACCCTGGAGAAGGCACAGGTGAAATGGCAGGTGGAGCTCGGGCGCCCACTGCCCATCGCTGCGCTGCGGTCGGCCTTCACCATGACGAGAAAGACAATGTGCAATACGCTTCTCAGAGAAACCCGTTATAAGCTCATTTACCGAATGTATATTTCCCAACATCAAGCATACAGAGTGGGATTCTCCACCTCCAATACGTGTATCAAGTGTAACTCGGGGGGAGCACACTTGGGTCACTCTTTCTGGGGTTGTCCAGTAATCCAAACTTTCTGGAGAAAGGTCTATTGTTCTGCTAATAGCGTTGTGGGTTTTCGAATCCCATTTTCCCTCTCGTGGCTCTTTTTGGGACTTTTCCCCGATCCATCAAAGGCAAAAAGGCTCCGCTCCTTTGGATTACCAAAGTCTACTTATTAGCTTGTAAGGCTATACTGGCAATCTGGCGGTCACCGGAGGGACCCTCCTTCACATACTGGCGCTCGTCTATATTAAATCTACTAACCATGGAAACTCTGGCTAGCAGTCACCTGCCAATCCGGACTCGGAGAGCTATCAATGCAGTCTGCCTCCCGTTCATCCAAACTCTGCCACAAGTCTCGAAAAGTCTCTTCCTTAATCGTATAGACATCTGACATTTGGATCTCAGGGTGTCATTGAATCACTTTACATTGTTGTTGTATTGAATGTTTGCATAGGTACCTTTCGGTGCACTGAGGGGGGGGGGGGGGGAGGGAATGGCCCACAGGGGCACAGGGAGAGGAAAGGCTGATCTTAGAAGCTTAAGAGTGTATGGTACGTAACAGATCACATTATGTACCATATGTTATGCTTTGTTGATGTTCAAGTTCTATATAAAACAATAAAAACAGATTTACCATAAAATGAATTTATGATACTCAATAGGGGAATTGAAGAAGATGGTTTAAAGTCATGCCAGCAGAAGAGAATCCAGCGAGGGACATCCCGTTACATGAGTTGATTGTGAGCCAAAGTGTGGGACAACCACTAACCAAGCACCCTCATTCTCTAGTGCATCACGGCATATACAACACGGCTTAATTAATCCTGGCTGGTGTTAGCCGGTGTGATTGCTAAGAGCATGCCATGTGGCATGGTGAAAATTAATAAAATACAGTGAATTACAACTAAATAAGAGCGGAATATACCAGGCAATTATTTTATAACAACATGATTAGGCACACAGATAATCAATCTAATTAACAATATAGCTCATAGCAATTGAAAATGCATGGTGAATAGATAATAAGGTGCTACCTATGAAGCAACCCAACAAGAGCTGCAGAACAGCAGAGAAAGTAATGTTCTGCATTCAATCACGCAGCTGTGCTATTTACATACCCGAGATTAATAAGCAGCTGCGTGAGACACAGCAAGTGCTCCTCTCTCTGATCAATGAATGCATCAGGCTGACTGTTTATCTTGCCACAGAGGTCAGCGCAATGACACAGGTACATCTGTTCTTGTGTCACATGAAGGCAGAGCAGAGAGAGCCACCCTGCAGACTCCCACTGATGCTTTGATGAGGATTAAGTTTTATGAGTCTCTGGACTTATTAAAAACTGACATATGGAGTGCTGGCCCTGACAGATCCCCTTCTGCCCAGCCCTGGCATATCCCCCGACTGCAGTGATGTGCACAGTGTACAACGCCAGCAGCACCATCTCCAGCTGCATTCAGTAAACATCCACGGAGATCAAGCTCGTTTAATGCATTCACTCTAACATTTTCTTTTCCACATTCAAACACATCAAAATCATGGTATTTTACCTCCTTTTCAAGCTGTAGCCCCTAAATAGCACAAACTGGACTGCTGAAAATGCCACTGAGCCTTTCACTTATGATGGCCTTTTCCTTCTCCTTCTACATTTTGTATTTTTCATCCTTCAAAAAATCTTTACGTACATTGCACATGTATAGAATACTTTTAGTTAGAATTAGAAAATAAATATCTTTTATTGCAGAGACAGCATCTGTGTGTAAAAATCTCCTTCCCTGAGCTCTGATGCCCACTGTCTGTGCTGTTTTCTTACTTTACATGCATCAATGTGATGCTTGTCTGAAACTCTGATGAAGATCCATTTCAGCTGCCCGTGCTGTATTCATGCTTTACATGTATTAGTGTGATATTGCCTAGGGCTCTGATGAAGATCTGCTCTTCAGCTCTCTATGCTGTATTCATGCTTTACGTGTATCAGTGTGATGCCTGCATGAGGCTCTGATGAAGATCTGCTCTTCAGCTGTCTCTGCTGTATTCACGCTTTATGTGTATCAGTGTGATGCCTGCATGAGGCTCTGATGAAGATCTGCTCTTCAGCTGTCTCTGCTGTATTCATGCTTTATGTGTATTAGTGTGATGCCTGCATGAGGCTCTGATGAAGATCTGCTCTTCAGCTGTCTCTGCTGTATTCATGCTTTATGTGTATCAGTGTGATGTCTGCATGGGGCTCTGATGAAGATCTGCTCTTCAGCTGTCTCTGCTGTATTCATGCTTTATGTGTATCAGTGTGACTTCTGCATGGGGCTCTGATGAAGATCCGCTCTTCAGCTGTCTGTGCTGTATTCATGCTTTATGTGTATCAGTGTGATGCCTGCATGGGGCTCTGATGAAGATCTGCTCTTCAGCTGTCTCTGCTGTATTCATGCTTTATGTGTATCAGTGTGATGTCTGCATGGGGCTCTGATGAAGATCTGCTCTTCAGCTGTCTCTGCTGTATTCATGCTTTATGTGTATCAGTAAGATGCCTGCATGGGACTCTGATGAAGATCTGCTCTTCAGCTGTCTGTGCAGTATTCATGCTTTATGTGTATCAGTGTGACTCCTGCATGGGGCTCTGATGAAGATCTGCTCTTCAGCTGTCTCTGCTGTATTCATGGTTTTTGTGTATTAGTGTGATGCCTGAATGGGGCTCTGATGAAGATCTGCTCTTCAGCTCTCTATGCTGTATTCATGCTGTATGTGTATCAGTGTGATGCCTGCATGGGGCTCTGATGAAGATCTGCTCTTCAGCTCTCTATGCTGTATTCATGCTTTATGTGTATCAGTGTGATGCCTGCATGGGGCTCTGATGAAAATCTGCTCTTCAGCTGTCTGTGCTGTATTCATGCTTTATGTGTATCAGTGTGATGCCTGCATGGGGCTCTGATGAAGATCTGCTCTTCAGCTCTCTATGCTGTATTCAGGCTTTATGTGTATCAGTGTGATGTCTGCATGGGACTCTGATGAAGATCTGCTCTTCAGCTGTCTGTGCTGTATTCATGCTTTATGTGTATCAGTGTGATGCCTGCATGGTGCTCTGATGAAGATCTGCTCTTCAGCTGTCTGTGCTGTATTCATGCTTTATGTGTATCAGTGTGATGCCTGCATGGTGCTCTGATGAAGATCTGCTCTTCAGCTGTCTATGCTGTATTCATGCTTTATGTGTATCAGTGTGATGCCTGCATGGTGCTCTGATGAAGATCTGCTCTTCAGCTCTCTATGCTGTATTCATGCTTTATGTGTATCAGTGTGATGTCTGCATGGGGCTCTGATGAAGATCTGCTCTTCAGCTCTCTCTGCTGTATTCATGCTTTATGTGTATCAGTGTGATGCCTGCATGGTGCTCTGATGAAGATCTGCTCTTCAGCTGTCTATGCTGTATTCATGCTTTATGTGTATCAGTGTGATGCCTGCATGGTGCTCTGATGAAGATCTGCTCTTCAGCTCTCTATGCTGTATTCATGCTTTATGTGTATCAGTGTGATGTCTGCATGGGGCTCTGATGAAGATCTGCTCTTCAGCTCTCTCTGCTGTATTCATGCTTTATGTGTATCAGTGTGATGTCTGCATGGGGCTCTGATGAAGATCTGCTCTTCAGCTGTCAGTGCTGTATTCATACTTTAGGTGTATCAGTGTGATGCCTGCATGCGGCTCTGATGAAGATCTGCTCTTCAGCTGTCTCTGCTGTATTCATGCTTTATGTGTATCAGTGCGATGCCTGCATGGGGCTCTGATGAAGATCTGCTCTTCAGCTGTCTGTGCTGTATTCATGCTTTATGTGTTTCAGTGTGACTCCTGCATGGGGCTCTGATGAAGATCTGCTCTTCAGCTGTCTCTGCTGTATTCATGCTTTATGTGTTTCAGTGTGACTCCTGCATGGGGCTCTGATGAAGATCTGCTCTTCAGCTGTTAGTGCTGTATTCATGCTTTATGTGTATCAGTGTGATGCCTGCATTGGGCTCTGATGAAGCTCCGCTCTTCAGCTGTCTGTGCTGTATTCATGATTTATGTGTATCAGTGTGATGCCTGCATGAAGCTCTGATGAAGCTCCGCTCTTCAGCTGTCTGTGCTGTATTCATGATTTATGTTTATCAATGTGATGCCTGCATGGGGCTCTGATGAAGATCTGCTCTTCAGCTGTCTCTGCTGTATTCATACTTTATGTGTATCAGTGTGATGCCTGCATGGGGCTCTGATGATCTGCTCTTCAGCTGTCTCTGCTGTATTCATGCTTTATGTGTATCAGTGTGATGCCTGCATGGGGCTCTGATGAAGATCTGCTCTTCAGCTGTCTCTGCTGTATTCATACTTTATGTGTATCAGTGTGATGCCTGCATGGGGCTCTGATGATCTGCTCTTCAGCTGTCTGTGCTGTATTCATGCTTTACGTGTATCAGTGTGATGCCTGCATGGGGCTCTGATGAAGATCTGCTCTTCACCTCTCTATGCTGTATTCATGCTTTACGTGTATCAGTGTGATGCCTGCATGGTCTGATGAAGATCTGCTCTTCAGCTGTCTGTGCTGTATTCATGCTTTACGTGTATCAGTGTGATGCCTGCATGGGGCTCTGATGATCTGCTCTTCAGCTGTCTCTGCTGTATTCATGCTTTATGTGTTTCAGTGTGACTCCTGCATGGGGCTCTGATGAAGCTCCACTCTTCAGCTGTCTGTGCTGTATTCATGATTTACGTGTATCAGTGTGATGCCTGCATGAGGCTCTGATGAAGATCTGCTCTTCAGCTGTCTCTGCTGTATTCATGCTTTATGTATATCAGTGTGATGCCTGCATGGGGCTCTGATGAAGATCTGCTCTTCAGCTGTCTCTGCTGTATTCATCCTTTATGTATATCAGTGTGATGCCTGCATGAGGCTCTGATGAAGCTCCGCTCTTCAGCTGTCTGTGCTGTATTCATGCTTTATGTATATCAGTGTGATGCCTGCATGAGGCTCTGATGAAGATCTGCTCTTCAGCTGTCTCTGCTGTATTCATGCTTTATGTATATCAGTGTGATGCCTGCATGAGGCTCTGATGAAGCTCCGCTCTTCAGCTGTCTCTGCTGTATTCATGCTTTATGTATATCAGTGTGATGCCTGCATGAGGCTCTGATGAAGATCTGCTCTTCAGCTGTCTGTGCTGTATTCATGCTTTATGTATATCAGTGTGATGCCTGCATGAGGCTCTGATGAAGATCTGCCCTTCAGCTGTCTCTGCTGTATTCATGCTGTATGTGTATCAGTGTGATGCCTGCATGAGGCTCTGATGAAGATCTGCTCTTCAGCTGTCTGTGCTGTATTCATGCTTTATGTGTATCGCAAATGATAAGATTGACACTGGAAGCTCTCTGCCCTTCGGGGTATTGACTAACCTGGGTACCCACTCCTTGGGGGCCCTCTGCTTTATTTGAGGTGCCTTACTGGGATCAGGTACTCGCTCCTCGAGGGCCTGCTTCCCCAGCCTCGGTGCCAGTACCATCTACTTCAGCTTGGTGGAATCGCCAACCTACAGCTACCATCTAGTGAGTAATCTAACTCTCAGTCTGTCTCATCTACAGCATTGCCTTGCCTGGGAAATGTACACCGGAATCCCCTATACCATCGTGGTGAGACGGGTTCCCACTGCTAAGGGTCCTGGGACTGTTACCTCTGGATCACCTCACTACTGCCACCTCTGGTGGTACACATCAAGCTGTGTAATAAAAGAGCTAAAATCTGTGTTTGTGCATCCTGAGTCTAGCCCAGTATTGTGGCTCCCCACAGAGCACCTCCCCGTGGGCTTGGTCATCAGCCACAATACCCAAGAATCCACCGAAACACCGCTAAACCATAACAGATCCCTAACTCTATGGATTTGGCTCAGCTCACCACATTGCAGGCCTTTCCAGGCCTGGCCCAGCAAATCTCTGAATATCAGAATGGGCTGGAGAATTTGACTGCTGCATTCAACCAGCTGCATGCACAGATAAAGTTACCCACCACCACAGGTAAAGAAGTTACACCTCCAGAAGTGACGGTCAGGACAATTGTACCTCAATCTGCTCCAACACGCTTCTCGGAGGAAGTCTGGAAATGTAGAGGTTTTATTAATCAGTGTTGCATGCACCTTTCCCTGCAACCTAGCCATTTTCCTACAGCTTATGCCAAGACCATCTACATCTTGTCTTATCTGGATGGAAGAGCGTTGGCTTGGGCCTCTTCGCTGTGGGAGCGCAATGATCCTATCCTACATGATCTTGCCGGATTCCCTGAACTGTTTAGATCAGTTTTTGATGACCCTGCCCAGCATACCACTGCAGGATCTTCGTTGGTTCACCTGAAGCAAGGTACTAAACCTTTAACTGACTTCACTATAAAATTCAAGACACCGGTGTCTGAATTACATTGGGACCCTAAATGCCTGAGGACCCTCTTCTTTGAAGGACTGAACTCTTGTTTGAAAGACGAGTTGGCAGCTCGTGAGATGCCTGAGACCTTGGCTGAACTGTTGAAGTTGGCAACAAGGATTGATCGCCGACTTTGTAACAAGGTTCAAGAGACCAAGACTCCCAGAAGACTCTTCCAGGGTGAAGCTCGAGTTAAGTCCACACCCAGGACTATTCCCTCAGGTCCAGTTGCTGGCGAGGAAGAACCAATGCAATTAGGCTGCAGTCACCTGACGTCAAAAGAGAGAAGAACGTGGAAGAAGTTGGGGTTTTGCATGTATTGTGGACAAGCTGGCCATGTTCAAACAGGACAGACCTAAGTCCTATGGGAGGACTCTTCTTAGTTCTTACTGCACCATCTCCTCCACTATCTTTCCCTGTATCCTTGATCTGTGGACTCCTAGAGTATCAGACTCTTGCCCTGGTGGACTCAGGGGCATGAGGTAATTTCATTTTACAATGACTAGTGGAGCACTTGCGGATTCCCACTACCACCATAACGCCTCCACTACTCCTATCTTCAATTCATGGTGAGCCCTTACCGAGCGAAATAACCCAGCTCACTGAACCAGTATGTTTACAGACTGGTGCTCTCCATTCTGAAACTATCTCCTTCTTAATCTTAGAGAAGGTCATGTACCCTATAGTACTGGGGCTACCATGGCTGCAGCAGCATATGCCTCAATTCAATTAGGCCACTCTGGAACTTTCACGTTGGGGGTCCAGATTGCCATGGTAAATGTCTGATGGAGGTCACTCCTATACCCTGCATGCCAACTACCCCATTGATGTCTGGGTTGCTGCCTTAATATGCATCTTTTCAAGATGTATTTTCCAAAGAAGCTGCAGACGTACTACCGCCACACAGACCCTATGACTGCACCATCAACTTGAAGCCTAACACTGAACCACCCAAAGGACAGGTCTACCCTCCCTCCATGGTAGAAAATAAAGCCATGTCCGAATATATTTATGTATTTATTTATTTATTTTAACACTTTTTTATACCGGCATTCGTAGGACACATCATGTCGGTTTACAGTCAACTGAGAAAGGAAATTACAAAGAACAAGGGAGGGGCTAACTGGGTAATACAAAATACCAAGGAAGAGAGAGTTAACAGCAGAATTACAACTTTTGCATTCAAGTTAGGGTTAAGTATGCAAAGGAACTTATATACAAATTAAACGAGGCATGTACACTTGAGAAATTGACATGTGTGGGCTTATTTACAGTAAGGGGAGGCAAGTGCACATATGTATAGTTAAAAGCTAGAGGGGGGGGAGAAAGTAGGGAGGGAGCAGGGGGAGAGGGGCGGGTGGGGTAAAGTGAAAAAGGGGTACAGTAAGGCACGGGTACTTTGAGGGAGGGGTTACTAGGGGGTGAGAGGGAGGGGTAATAGGGGTATTAGGGGTATTAGGGGTATTGGGGGTATTAGGGGGCTAGGAGTGTATTAGGAGTGTATTAGGAGGTATTAGGTATTAGGGGTATTAGGGGGCTAAGAGTGCAAGGGAAGGAAGCAGGAGGGGTGATGGGAAGGAGAGTGGGAGGACAGGGAGGTGGTATAAAGGCTGAGCGTGAGCTAAGGTGGTTCGTAGGACAAAATTAGGATTGAGAGGAGTTGGGGTATGCCTGTCTAAAGAGCCATGTTTTGATTCCTTTTTTGAAGTGGCTCAGGGATGGTTCTATATACAGTTCTATATGGTTCTATATACAGGAGAACCTTAAAAAAGGCTTCATAAGACCCTCCAAGTCTCTTGCTGGTGCAGTATTCTTCTTTGTGGGGAAGAAGGTCTGTGGGGAAGAAGGTCTGACCCAGTATGGCATTTTCTTATGTTCTTATGTTCTTAAGGACGGAACGTTCCGTCCATGTATAGACTACAGAGGTCTAAACGAGATCACGGTGAAAGTCCGCTATCCCTTACCCCTCATCTCATAGCTATTTGATAGACTACAGGGAGCCAAGATATTCTCCAAGCTTAATCTCAAGGGAGCCTACAACTTAGTTCGCATCCACTCTGGCGATGAATGGAAGACAGCCTTCAATACCTGGGACGGTCATTGAATATCTAGTGATGCCCTTTGGCCTGTGCAATGCCCCGGCTGTCTTCCAAAACTTGATGAATGACATTCTGAGGGACCTTCTCTATAAATGTGTCGTTGTATACTTAGATGACAGCTTGATATTTTCCCAAGACATGACCACTCATCTGGAGGATGTCAAAAGAGTGCTACAAAGACTCCGTGAGAATCATCTATATGCCAAGTTGTCTAAGTGCGAGTTTCACAAGGAATCAGTGCCTTTCTTAGGGTACATTGTTTCCAACCAAGGTTTCCAGATGGACCCACAGAAGCAGGAGAGCATTAAGAAATGAACATAACCCACTGGTCTAAAAGCTCTCAGATGATTTCTGGGTTTCACCAGCTATTACAGAACATTTATCAAGAACTACTCCTCACTAACTGTTCTGCTTACAGCTATGACAAAGAAAGATGCCAACGTTGCCAATTGGTCTATTTATTATTTATTTATTTATTTATTTATTTATTTATTTAACATTTTTATATACCGGCATTCGTAGGACACATCATGTCGGTTCACAATTAACTGAGAAAGGAAATTACATTGAACAAGGGGGTTTAACTGGGAGAAATAATAATAATTGGATAATAATTGGATAAAAAAGAACAAGGTAAAAAGCGAAGTACGAGAGAAAAGAGAAAGCAAGCATGGATAACTTAATTGGAAAGATATGGGTTTAAAATTACATATTACATATGTGAACTTATTTACAACATTGGGGGAGGGGTGAGGGGAGAGGGAAAAGGGGGGAGAATATATGCGAAAGGGGAGGTAAAGGTAAGGGAGGGATTGATATGGTAAAGAAGGCGGGGGGGGAGGCTGAAGAGGCTAAAAGGCGGGGGGGGGGGGGGGGAGTGGAGGGGGGGGGGGGAGCATGGGGTGTGCTGGAAGGGTTACCAGGGTGGGAAAAGTGGGAAGGGCTGTATATAGTCTACGGAGGCAGTAACAGCATTCCAGAAACTGAAAGACCCCTTCTCGAGCAAGCCAACATCTGGATCCGACTAAGCCCTTCATCATTGAGGTCGATACCTCAGATGTCGGCCTAGGGGCCGTGCTAAGCCAGGCCGGTGATTCCAAGGCCTTACACCCATGCTCATTTTTCTCCCGTCACTTCTCACCAGCAGAGAAGAACTATGGAATAGGAGATAAGAGCTCCTGGCAATAAAGATGGCATTTGTGGAGTGGCGCCCTTGGCTAGAAGGAGCACAACATCAGATCACAGCCTTTACAGACTATAAAAATAAGGAGTACCTCTGCAACGCACAGCACCCAAACCATAGGCAAGCGAGATGGTCCCTGTTCTTCAACAGATTTGACTTTGTGCTGAAATACCGCCCTGGAGATAAGAATGTCAGAGCAGATGCCCTATCTCCCTCATTCCTCTCTGAGGACATTCCAGATGAACCGCACCATATCATTGACCCGAAAAGAGTTTCTTGTCAGCTACTCACCCAGTACCTGCAGGTAAAACCATTGTACCCAAGAACCTAAGAAAAAAGCTGCTAGCATGGGCTCACAACTCCAAACTGGCTGGACACCCTGGACAACGCAGAGCACTGGCTAAACTGCAGAAGTATTACTGGTGGCCCACCATGAAGGAAGACACATTATCCTATTTTGCTTCCTGCACAAATTGTGCCAGACAGAAACTGCCACCTGGTTGTCCTTGGGGCCTACTCCAACTCTTGCCAGTACCAGACGACCCATGGACTCACATTGCTGCAGACTTTGTGGTAGACTTACCACTCTCAGGAGGAAACAACACAATCTGGGTAACAGTAGATTGCTTCTCAAAGATGGCTCACTTAGTGGCTCTCCTTGGCTTACTCACAGCCATGGAGCTTGCTAAGCTCTTCATCAAGCACATCTTTCGCCTACCCAGCATGCCTAAGGACATCGTCTCTGATCGAGGAGCCCAATTCACAGCTAAGTTCTGGAAGGCATTGTGCAAGAAGTTTGAAATCTCTGTCGACTTCACCTCAGCATACCATCCACAGTCTAAAGGGCAAACGGAGAGAATGAACAGGACACTCAAGCAGTTCATTAGTGCCTATGTGGGCACTCATCAGAATGACTGGGCTGAACTGTTGCCCTGGGCTGAATTCGCCATCAACTCTCATCCAGCAACATCAACTGGATCAACACCATTTGAAGTGGTCTACGGACGACAACCATTACCACCACTACCACTTCCACTATTAGTGTCGTCCTCGGCAGCTCAATCTACTGCCAAAGATATTCAACAACTATGGACTCAGACCAAAGAGATGCTTCATAAAGCTGGTCAACGAGCAAAGAAAGGCTACTATACTCATCACTGCAAGGTTCCTGGTTTCTAGCCTGGTGACAAAGTCTGGCTATCCACAAAGCAATTAAGACTCAAGCTACCTTCAGCTCGTTTTGTTCCAAGCTTCATTGCACCCTTTCCCATTCTCCGACGATGAGGCAATCTCAACTACAGTCTGAAGCTTCCACCAGCATTGAAGATTCATAATGCATTCCACGTCTCACTACTGAAGCCACTGATCCTTAGTGAGTTCTCAACCAAGACACCTGAACCTACACTTATTGATGCAGTAGAAGACATCGAATACAAGGTAGATGCTATCCTTGACGTAAGAAAGAGAGGCAGAGTATGGGAATACCTCCTGTCATGGGAGCGTTATGGACCTGAAGAAAACTCTTGGGAACATTTGGCAAATATCATGGACAAAGAGATGCTTCAACAATTCCACAGAATGCATTCTCAGAAACCAAGACCAGGTAGAAAGCCTTGAGGGCGCCCTTTGAAGGGAGGTATTGTTGCATCCATCGGTCTTAGACGGCTTCGCCCCGTATGCCTCACCTTGTTCTCGTCTCCTCCAGCTTACCTTGGGAAAATGGCTACTGCCACATCTGCAAGCCGCCCTCTCCGGCGTCCCCGGAATGGCTATGGCATTGCCTCCCGCCATGTTCTTCCCAAGGGCCTATTAGGGTGTGTGCGCGCGCTACCCACGTCTTTATTCCAGCATTGGTGTGAATCTCGGGGGTGTCCCCCTCAAGTGACATCACGCCATCCTGTATATAGCCTGTACTTGTTTGCTAGCTCATTGAGTTAGCAAGGATTGGATTCGTCCAGTCTAAGCTACTCTGCCGCTTCCGTGCTGTCGCTGGAAGCTCTCTCTCTGCCCTTCGGGGTATTGACTAACCTGGGTACCCGCTCCTTGGGGGCCCTCTGCTTGATTTCAGGTGCCTTACTGGGATCAGGTACTCGCTCCTCGAGGGCCTGCTCTCCCAGCCTCAGTGCCAGTACCATCTACTTCAGCCTGATGGAATTGCCAACCTACAGCTACCATCTAGTGAGTAATCTAACTCTCAGTCTGTCTCATCTACAGCATTGCCTTGCCTGGGAAATCTACACCGGAATCCCCTATACCATCGTGGTGAGATGGGTTCCCACTGCTAAGGGTCCCGGGACTGTTACCTCTGGATCACCTCACTACTGCCACCTCTGTATAATAAAAGAGCTAAAATCTGTGTTTGTGCATCCTCAGTCTAGCCCATTACTGTGGCTCCCCAAGGGTCCCCTCCCCGTGGGCGTGGTCATCTTCCACAGTACACAAGAATCCATCCAAACACTGCTAAACCATAACAAGAGCCCCATGCAGGCATCACACTGATACACATAAAGCCTGAATACAGCAGAGACAGCTGAAGAGCAGATCTTCATCAGAGCCCCATGCAGACATCACACTGATACACATAAAGCCTGAATACAGCAGAGACAGCTGAAGAGCAGATCTTCATCAGAGCCCCATGCAGGCATCACACTGATACACATACAGCATGAATACAGCAGAGACAGCTGAAGAGCAGATCTTCATCAGAGCCCCATGCAGGCATCACACTGATGCACATAAAGCATGAATACAGCACAGGCAACTGAAGATCATGTCTTCTAGGGGCGTGCATTCGTTTTCAACGTATTGGCAATCTGCAACGTATATGTCGCTATTCTTGTATTAGTTGGGAAGTGAAACTTATCACGACTCCCCACAAATATAACGTATCATCCATTTCATCCGTTTGGCTCGCGCTTTTCTTCGCCGCCATTTGCAATTGGAGGATGCCATTTGGGTGTATCCAGAGCCAAAACCCAGCCCTTTCCTGTGAGTCATCAATGACCTCACAGCCCTGTCAGAGTGGGTCAGACAGGTTGGCATGGATACCAGAATGCAGCGTATTAGCGATAACATTTTGTGAAATGCACTGAATGCAGCCAATCGCACTGTCATTCAGTGCTCGGTGACGATTTCCCTGATGACCCAGCACTATATACACTTAAGCATGCAGCATGCCATGCACTTTCTTTGCAGGGGTGGTGTGGGGAGGTGGTCTCTGCGGAAGATGGCTGCACTCACAGCTAGTCTGAGTTCAGAAATCTGTACTGAATTGCTAGCTAGGCTAGTTACGTAAGAGAAAAAGATATTTCTTTATTTTGCTGCAGCCCTGTTTGTTTTTTAAGCAGTTTATTTAGGTGATCTGAGATGGTCTCTCTGTGCCAGGGAGAGAAGCTGCTAGCAGTGCCATTTTGTTTAATTCACCCTCTGGGCTAGGCTGCAAGCAAGCACCATTTGGGTGTTGTGGGTGGGAGAGATATATTCAATTTTTAGCTAGTTTGCTAGAACTTCCATTGGAAAATATATTTCATCGATTTTCCTGCTGGGCCAACAATTCCAACTTTTTTAAAACTGAATTTGTTTAATTGAACTCACTCAGTCTCTCTGTGCACTGAGCATCAGTGCCAGTGGGCTGGCAGTTTAGCAGACTCAAGTTTATTATTGGGAGAGTCTGTGCAGTGAAATCCCCAGTCTGCCTCTTTTGTGCTTACAAGCAAGCTGTGTGTGTGCATACCACACACATTACATTAGTGCATAGCAAGGCATTGTGACAGTGGGCACTGGGTAGGTTAGCAGACTCAAGTTTATTATTGGGACAGTCTGTGCAGTGAAATCCCCAGTCTGCCTGTTTTGTGCTTACAAGCAAGCTCTGTGTGTGCACACCACACACATTACATTAGTGCATAGCAAGGCACTGTGACAGTGGGAAACTAGTAGGCACTAGGCAGTGACATTAAATCCATATTGTCAGGTAAAGCTAGATGTGGTTGAGTGATTGGGAATGGCAGAGGAGACACTTCAAAAGGCACTAGAGCCAGTCCCCCATTAAAGTTAAAAAGGGACCTGTTGCTATCTAAAATCTTTGAAGGGGCAGGCAGTTCCATCTGGAAAAAAACAAAATCTAAACATGATGCATCACCAACACCTGTTTCTGACCCTGTAGTTTTGGAGGTGAGGAAAGGGGAGGCTGAGTCATGCCAGACAAAATGTTGACACCCAAAAGCAGCAGTGGGACAGAAGTCTCGACTAAGCATTGACAATGTAGCACAGGCACTGTTTGCTTCTGATTCAGATGAACAATCATCTTGTGTGGGATTCTCATCAGAAACAAAAGAAGTAATAGCTGACGAAGTTTTAGGAGGATCAGTTAGTCCTGTCTTAGCCTCCACTTCAGTGCAGCAGGGGAGAGATGAAACTGATGAGGAGGAGGAAGAGCAGTCAGCGCAGGCACAGAGGGTGACTGAAACCCCTGGCATTGCTTCTCAGGGTGCACCCACTACTTCTGCTCCAGTGCCAGCATCAACCCCGAAGGCTATAGAGAAGGGAGGATCACGAAAGACATCTGCGATCTGGAGCCACTTTAAACTGACGGAGAACCCGCATTTTGCTCGGTGTAATTACTGTGGCAGGGCTATTAACAGAGGCAAGCAAATGGGACAACTATCTAATTTTGGCATGATGCATCATATGAAGAGGCAACACCCAACAAGAGTACTGCCATCTGAGGATGGTGGCAGTACCAGTCAGAGGACCCCTTCCAAGCAGCGTAAAGTTATTGAAAAGCAGCAGAGTCAGCCCACACCCTCATCCCCTTCTAGCAGTCAAGTGGCAGGCCAGCAACCCCCTGACATGTGGCAGAAGTGACAACCCACCATGGAGGAAATGGGGTGGAGTGCAGTAACGCTATCCTGGGGTAGGAGGCAGGAAGCATCAAAAGTTGTAACCAGGAGCATTGGAGAAATGATTGCTCTTGATGACAAGCCCTTGTAGTTAGTGGAGAATGTGGGTTTCAAGCGTTTTCTGAAGGTCGTAGTTCCAAATTACAAAGTCCCCTCCAGAACCATATTTAGCAGAAAGGTCATCCCCAGCCTCTACAAGCTGTGTCGCAGTCGCATGCAAGCACTGCTAGCTAAGGCAGAGGGGAGAGTGCATTTTACCTGCGATATCTGGACCGCTATGAATGCTGCACACTCTTACCTCTCCCTGACAGCACACTGGTGGGACCTGGCTGAGGCAGGGGCAGGCAGCAGCTTTATTAGTGAACAAGTATCAGGGTGGAGGTGGGCTTTACTGCACACCCACCTGACGGACCAGGCCCATATCGCAGCCAATATTCTAACATGCATCAGACAGATGCTGGAGGGCTGGCAGCTACACCAGCGAGACAGGAATCCTCATGCAGGGTTCTTTGTCACAGACAATGGTGCAAACATGGTTAAGGCACTTTAAGAACATATAATGTTTTGCACACACTCTGCACCTAGTAGTGAAGTCAGCTCTGGGTTGTATTCTAATGATAAAGAAAATGAATACCTGCATAGGATAATACAGAAGTGCAGGAACATAGCAGCACACTTCCACAGAAGTGTGAAGGCGGGGCAGGTTCTCCGACAAAATCAGATTGATTTGGAGATGCCTCACAAGCATCTCATTCAAATGCCACCCAGTAGAATTCCACCTTTCTGATGTTCGAAAGGTTAGTGGAGATGCAGATACCCCTTCATGAACTTTCTGGTACAATGGACATAGGTGTGCAGAATCCCCTAGGGCATCACGATTGGTTAGTCATGAGTCAGCTGGTAAAAATCCTGCAGCCCTTCAAGGATGTCACGGAGGAGCTGAGTTCCAGAAGTGCCACCTTGGCTGACATCATCCCTATAGTTAATTTCCTAGATGAAAATTTGGAGGCCTTAAAACAGGAAGAGGGAATGACAGTTGAGGTGCTGCATCGTCTGGATATTTTGCAGCAGCAGGTGGAAGAGAGATTAAGGCCTTTAACAGAACAGAACACATACATGCTCGCCACAGTCTGTGATCTCCGTGTGAAAGGGAAACTCACCCTACAGTACAATTGTCTCTTATTGGTGAAGGACCTGCTGATATCAAAAGTCCGTGAATAGCAGCACCATAAGCAGAGACAGATTAGGCATGAAGCAGAGGTGGAAACAGCGGACACTTCAGAGAGTTTTGGTATCCCAAGCTGGAGGAGCACTGTCTCATCAACAGCTAGTACCTCCTCCTCCTCCTCCACTTCAGAACGCCAAAGGCATGTTGCCCATAAAGATTCATCTGTTGTGCTATGGGCTAGAGAGAAAGCAGCTGGCATGAGTGACTCTCAGCCCACCCAAGCAAAGGACACACCAGCACAGCTGTCAGTGCCACAGTATCTCTCAGAACCGACAGAGAACATGCAGACAGATCCGCTGGCATATTGGGCACACGAGTCCACTGTCTGGCCACACCTAGCCAAAGTGGCTCAGCGATATCTGTCATGTCCACCAACCAGTGTCCCCAGTGAACATGTATTTTCAATGACAGGGGATATCATGAGCCCTCACCGCTCAAGGCTGGCACCAGAGTTGATGGAAATGCTAGTGTTTTGAAAGTAAACCTGCCTTTGCTTGGGTTTTCAAATTTTCCCTGTGAATGGCAAGATGAATAAAAGCAATTGAAAGCCTTGCAGCAGCTCCAACTGCCTCCTATGCTCCAGATAATATATGCACTGCAGCACATGTACCTGACCTGAAACGCTGTGCCTGTCCGTCCACTGTCCAGGCCGTACGTCCCTACAAGGGCCTGACCTGAAACGCTGTGCCTGTCCATCCACTGTCTAGGCTGTACGTTCCTACAAGGGCCTGACCTGAAATGCTGTGTCTGTCGTCCACTGACCTGAAACGCTGTGCCTGTCTGTTCACTGTCCAGGCCATACGTCCCTACAAGGGCCTGACCTGAAACTCTGTGCCTGTCCGTCCACTGTCCAAGCCGTACGTCCCTACAAGGGCCTGATCTCAAATACTGTGCCTGTCCGTCCACTGTCCAGGCCGTACGTATCCTCAAGGGCCTGACCTCAAACGCTGTGCCTGTCCGTCCACTGTCCAGGCCGTACGTCCCTAAAAGGGCCTGACCTGAAACGCTGTGCCTGTCTGTGCACTGTCCAGGCCATACGTCTGTACAAGGGCCTGACCTCAAACGTTGTGCCTGTCCATTCACTGTCCAGGCCGTATGTCCCTACAAGGGCCTGACCTCTAAAGCTGTGCCTGTCCATCCACATTTGGAATGTAAGAACATAAAAAGCTGAATTAAGATGTTTGGAGCTTGCATATTTCATATGTTCAATATTTTTCATGACCTTGCCAACAGTAATGTTTCTAGTACCATTGAAAACTGGTGGTAGTTGCACTCTAGTTCATCCTCTGTGTTCCCATTGTTTACAGAGGCACTGTGTAAACCACAAAGTCAACATTGGTTGATATTGTAGATTTTGATTGAATGGCGGTTTTCTTATTTCTGAGAGCTTTTCATGTTCCTTTGTCATCAGCTGAAGTGCATAAGTACAGTTAATAGCTTCTGGGTATTCAAAAATAATCTCCAGCTCAGTTCTTGCTTCACAAATGGCAGTCTCTATTGCTCTAAAAGCATCCTCTGTTGAATTATCTTTCAGAAATGAAAAAGATGCCATTTTCTTCTGGCAGTGAACCAGTTCAGGAAGATGTGACAGGTCAAACCACAACATACCTACACAAAGGAAATCCTCAAATGCTGTGCCTGTCCATCCAGGCCTAATGTCCCTACAAGGGTTTGACCTCAATTGCTGTGCCTGTCCGTCCAGACCTTATGTCCCTACAAGGTTTTGACCTTGATTGCTGTGCCTGTCCATCCAGGCCTTTTGTCCCTACAAGGGTTTGACCTCGATTTCTGTGCTATCCATCCAGGCCTTATGTTCCTACAAGGGTTTGACCTCGATTGCTTTGCCTGTCTGTCTAGGCCTTATGTCCCTACAAGGTTTTGACTTCGATTGCTGTGCCTGTCCGTCCAGGCCTTATGTCCCTAGGTGGGACTGACCTCTGTCCTCGACCGCTGTGCCTGTCCATCTAGGCCTTATGTCCCTACAAGGGTTTGACCTTGATTGCTGTGCCTTTTCGTCCAGGCCTTATGTCCCTAGTTGGGATTGACCTCTGTCCTCGAGTGCTGTGCCTGTTCGTCCAGGGCTTATGTCCCTAGGTGGGATTGACCTCTGTCCTCTATTGCTGTGCCTGTCCATCCAGGCCTTATGTCCCTAGGTGGGTTAGACCTCTGTCCTCTATTGCTGTGCCTGTCCTGCTTTTCATTTGTTTGGGATAAGTTGGCATATGGACTATGTTTGCTTTTAATGGAACCTCTCTGTTGGGATGCCCTAACTCTCCTGTTTCATTAGTATCCTTCAAGGATACATTTCTCCGAACCATGCACTGCTGAGTGACTGTCGGCTTTCCCCCTTCTTCTAGTTTAAAAGCTGCTCTAGCTCCTTTTTGAAAGTTAGTGCCAGCAGCTTGATTCCACTCTGGTTAAGGTGAAGCCCATCCTTTTGGCAAAGTCTCCCCTTTCCCCAAAAGTTTCCCCAGTTCCTTACAAAGCTGAATCCCTCTTCCCTGCAACATTGTCTCATCCACGCATTGAAACTCTGGAGCTCTGCCCACCTCTGGGGACCTGCACGTAGAACAGGAAGCATTTCAGAGAATGCTACCCTGGAGGTTCTGGATTTCAGCTTCCTACCTAAAATCCTAAATTTGGCTTCCAGAACCTCTCTCCCACATTTTCCTATGTCGTTGGTGCCCACATGTACCACGACAGCCGGCTCCTCCCCAGGACTGTTTATAATCCTATCTAGTGAATGCTTGAGGTCTTCCACCTTCGCACCAGGCAGGCAAGTTACCAGGCGATCCTCACGTCCACCAGCCACCCTGCTATCTACATTTCTAATACTATCTATATTTCTATGATACTTATGATATACACATTCATGAAACAGATTGTGATAAATTGCAGGAGGACCTTCTGAGATTGGAAAACTGGGCATCCAAATAACAGATGAAATTTAATGTGGATAAATATTGCAACCGTCTACGACGGCTTCGCCCCATCTACCTTACTCTTCTTGCGGCTCATCCCGCTCACCTCGGACTACTGGCTGCCGCTGCATCTTCTGCCGACCTCTCCAGCGTTCCCGGACTGGCTTTGGTGCTGCTTCCCGCCATGCTCCTCCAAGGTACCATAGGGCGCACGCGGGCATGCTGCCCTCATCTTTATTTCCTCGTTGGTGCGAACCTCAGGGGTGTCCCCCTGAGATGACGTCTTGCTGCCCGGATATTTAAGCCTGCTTCTTTTGCTAGCTAATCGAGTTAGCAACCGGAACTATACGGATGGGATTCGCTCTCTGTACCGAAGCTGTTCTGCCATTCCAGCGTTATCTGGAACTCTTATTGCTAATGGGGTACCCACTCCTCGGGGGCCTCTTCTGTTTCTTTCAGGTGCTATCAGGAAATCGTTACTCGCTCCTCAAGGGCCCATGTTCCCTGAGTCGCTGCCTGCATCTACAACCCTTTCTACTTGGAAGTCTTCACTGTGGGGGTAATTTTCAAAAGGAGTTACATGCGTAAATGTAGCTACTATTGTAGCAATTTTCAAAAGCCATTTACTCAAGTAAAGTGCACTTATGTGAGTAAATCCTATAGACAAGTCAATGGCATATATTGTAGCAATTTTCAAAACCCCACTTACTCAAGTAAAGTGAATTTACTCCAGAAAATCTGGTTTTTACTCGAGTAAATGCTTTTTAAAATCAGGCCCTGTGAGTACAACTACCATCTATTCCACAGTACTGCTTATCTGGAACCAGGTACTCGCTCCTCGAGGGCCTGCCCTCTGTTTCAGTGCCAGACCTCTCGTCTAGTGGAATCGCTGTGTGAGTACAATACCACTTAGTCTCTCTACTCTAAGGGATCAGGTACTCACTCCTCGAGGGCCTGCTCTCCCTGTTTCGGAGCTTCTCCTCTTGTACCTGGTACTCTGTATGTTTCTCACTGTGTACTCATAACTCTCAGTCTCTTTCTACTACAGCACAGCAAATCAGAGGATTCGCTGTTCCAGTATCCTGTGGGATACTCGCCCAGCTGGGCTCAACATCTACTACTCACTATTGCCACCTCTGGTGGTTTCCAAAACTGTTTAAATAAAGATTTAATCTGTGTTTCTGTGTCCAGAGTCTAGCCTGACACCGTGGTCCCTCACGAGACTGCCCCCTGTGGGCTTGGTCAGCTGCCACAGTGTTCAAGGATCCACCAAACATCAATAACCATAACAGATTGCTAACTCCATGGATCCGACTCAGCTAAATACCTTGCAGGCCATCCGAGGCTTGACCCTGCGCATTGCTGAACAACAAGACGCATTGGAGAAACTCACTACTGCGTTTCTTCAGCTGCACGTACAGAAGAATCAAGGCTCTACTTCCAGTAATGAAGGTCAGTTACCTGAAGTAACTGTAAAGACTACTGTGCCTCTTGCTGCTCCAGTTCATTTCTCTGGAGAGATTCAAAGAACTAGAGGCTTCTTAAACCAGTGCTGCATGCATTTTGCATTGCAACCCTCTCACATCCCTACAGCCTACGCCAAGACTACTTAAATTCTATCTTATCTTGATGGAAGGGTCTTGTCTTGGGCTTCAGCGCTGTGGGAATGCAAAGATCCGATACTCCAGGATATTGACGGATTTATGGACTTGTTCAAATCCGTTTTTGATGATCCTGCCCGTCCCACTGTTCCTGGTTCTGCTTTGGTGGACCTGAAGCAAGGCAACCGACCACTGGCTGATTTTTCTATAGAGTTCAAGACTCTTGCTACTGAATTATTTTGGGACCCTAGATGCCTGAAAACTTCAGAGGTTTGGATTCCTGCTTGAAGGACGAGCTGGCTGCTTCTGAGACATCTGACTCACTGGATGAGCTAGTGGCCTTGGCTACTAGAATTGATCACTGGCTTCGTGATAAGGTGCAAGAACTCAAGCCTGGTAAAGGACCTGTTCAGAAAGAAGTTCGTGCTAAACCTGCTCTCAGGATGGTTCCTGTACTGCTGTTGCATCAGTAGCATGGGTTCTTCTTAGTGTTTGGGTAATTGCCAGGTTCTTGTGGCCTGGTTTTGGCCTCTGTTGGAAAACAGGTTGCTGGGCTTGATGGACCCTTGGTCTGACCCAGCATGGCAATTTCTTATCTTCTTATGTTCAGTGGTGAAGAACCGATGCAACATGGTCGCAGTCACCTGACATCCAAAGAGAGAAGAGTTCGGAAGAGGAATGGTCTGTGCATGTATTGTGGACAAGCTGGTCATGCAGTCCAAACATGCCCCATTTGTCCGGGAAACGGACGGGCCTAAGTCGTATGGGAGGCCTTTTCTTAGGCCTTACTACGCTCTCTCCTCCATTCTCTCTCCCTATCTCTCTGATCTGCGGCCGTTGGAATTCCAAACCCTTGCCCTAGTGGACTCAGGGGCAGGAGGTAATTCTATTCTACAACTTGTGGAACATTTGAGGATTCCCCTCACCACTTTGAAGATTCCACTACTCCTATTGTCTATTCATGGAGAGCCGTTTCCGGGTGATGTTACCTGTTGTACCGAACCGGTAGTCCTCCACACCGGAGCTCTCCATACTGAGTCAATTTCCTTCTTTGTGTTAGAGATGGCTATGCACCCTATCGTTCTGGGGTTACCCTGGTTGCAGCTGCACATGCCACAATTCAACTGGGCTACATTGGAACTCTCCCATTGGAGCCCAGAAGGTCATGGCAAATGCCTAAAGGAGGTCTCTCCTATTCTCTGCATGCCTACAACTCCAGTGATGCCAGGGCTGCTGCCTCAGTACGCATCGCTCCATGATGTTTTCTCCAAAGAAGCTGCTGACATCCTTCCGCCACATAGATCTTATGACTGTGCCATAAGACTGAAACCTAATACTGAACTTCTTAAGGGACGTGTCTACCTACTGTCAGTGGTAGAGAACAAGGCCATGACCGAGTACATTGAGGAAAACTTGCAAAAAGGTTTCATTAGACCGTCTAAGTCTCCTGCGGGCACAGGCTTCTTCTTCGTGGGGAAGAAGGATAAGAACATAAGAAAATGCCATACTGGGTCAGACCAAGGGTCCATCAAGCCCAGCATCCTGTTTCCAACAGTGGCCAATCCAGGCCATAAGAACTTGGCAAGTACCCAAAAACTAAGTCTATTCCATGTTACCATTGCTAATGGCAGTGGCTATTCTCTAAGGGGTAGATTTTAAAAGAAGCGCGATCAGCCTACTTTTGCTTGCGCATCAGACTCAAGCAAAAGTACGCTGGATTTTAGTAGATACGCGCGGAGCCGCGCGTATCCACTAAAATCCTGGATCGGCGCGCGCAAGGCTATCGATTTTGTATAGCCTGCACGCGCCGAGCCGCGCTGCCTCCCCCCGTTCCCTCCAAGGCCGCTCCGAAATCGGAGCGGCCTCGGAGGGAACTTTCCTTTGCCCTCCCCTCACCTTACCCTCCCTTCCCCTACCTAACCCACCCACCTGGCCCTGTCTACACCCCCCCCTTACCTTTGTCGGGGGATTTACGCCTCCCGGAGGGAGACGTAAATCCCCGCGCGCCAGCGGGCCTGCTGCGCGCCGGGCCGCGACCTGGGGGCGGGTACGGAGGGCACGGCCACGCCCCCGGGCCGTAGCCACGCCCCCGTACCCGCCCCCAAAACGCTGCCGACACGCCCCCGGAACGCCGCGACGACCGGGCCCGCCCCCGACACGCCCCCGACACGCCCCCCTCCGAGAACCCCGGGACTTACGCGAGTCCCGGGGCTCTGCGCGCGCCGGGAGGCCTATGTAAAATAGGCTTCCCGGCGCGCAGGGCCCTGCTCGCGTAAATCCGCCCGGTTTTGGGCGGATTTACGCGAGCAGGGCTCTGAAAATCCGCCCCTAAGTGAACTTAATAGCAGGTAATGGACTTCTCCTCCAAGAACTTATCCAATCCTTTTTTAAACACAGCTATACTAACTGCACTAACCACATCCTCTGGCAACAAATTCCAGAGTTTAATTGTGCGTTGAGTAAAAAAGAACTTTCTCCGATTAGTTTTAAATGTGCCCCATGCTAACTTCATGGAGTGCCCCCTAATCCTTCTATTATCCGAAAGAGTAAATAACCGATTCACATCTACCCGTTCTAGACCTCTCATGATTTTAAACATCTCTATCATATCCCCCCTCAGCCGTCTCTTCTCCAAGCTGAAAAGTCCTAACCTCTTTAGTCTTTCCTCATAGGGGAGTTGTTCCATTCCCCTTATCATTTTGGTAGCCCTTCTCTGTACGTTCTCCATCACAATTATATCTTTTTTGAGATGCGGCGACCAGAATTGTACACAGTATTCAAGGTGTGGTCTCACCATGGAGCGATACAGAGGCATTATGACATTTTCCATTTTATTCACCATTCCCTGTTGCGGTCTCCACCGCTTTCCCCTCTTTAGCTCTGAACAGGGCTCACCTCTGCTGCTGGAAACGCCGCGTTCCACATGCCCGGGACGCCTATGGCTCTGCTAGTTCCTCGTGGCGGCCGCTATTGCTTGCCCGTCTCCCCGCTGCCTCGCGCGCGCGAGGACGCACAGTATGTACGCACAGTTCCCGGAAGTCTGGCCCCGCCTGTGCTATTTACACCACGCCCGTAGCCTGATATAACCGGCGTCCGGACGCCTTCTCTTTGCCTTGCAACGAGGTTCACTACTGCCTAGTAGTTCTGAGTTGCGCTTCGCTTGTTCCTTGTTCCTGACTGACCTTTGGATTGCCTTGACTTCGCTTCAGCCTGCCGCCTGCCTCCGACCTTGGTCCGTTCCTGATTCCGCTTCAGCCTGCTTCAGTTCACAGCCAGCTACAGACTCCAATCCAGTCTACAGCCTGCTCTGGTTCACAGCCAGCTAAAGACTCCGTTCCAGTCAACAGCCTGCTTCAATCCACAGCCAGCTACAGACTCCAATCCAGTCTACAGCCTGCTCTGGTTCACAGCCAGCTAAAGACTCCGTTCCAGTCAACAGCCTGCTTCAATCCACAGCCAGCTACAGACTCCATTCCAGGCTATTGCCTGCTCCAGTTCACAACCAGCTACAGACTCCATTCCAGTCTACAGCCTGTTCCAGTCCACAGTCTACTATCGAGTCTGCCTCTGCCTTCAGCCTGTTCCCGCTTCAGTATTCTACGAACCCTGCCTCACGGTCCGGCTTACTACAGGTATCGCTGCCGCCCGCTGTCCTGTCATCGGCTGGCCCTCGACCTGCACTGCCGGCCTAGAGACTATCCTTCACTCTTTGGACTATTCTTACTACACTCCCTGCCCAGGCTTATCTGCCATTGACTCTGAGCTGGTATCCCAAGTCCCAAGGTTCCAGGACCCTACGGGCTCCTCCTGGGGGGCTCCTGGTTCCCGGGTGAACACCGCTAGCCTGTGGATCCGCCTCCCGGCCTACCCGGTCACCCTGGGTAGTCCGGCCCAAGGGTCCACTATCCTGCCTGCAGCATCCAACTGCAACATTCCCTTTCTAATAATTCCCAACATTCTGTTTGCTTTTTTGACTGCCGCAGCACACTGAACCGACGATTTCAATGTGTTATCCACTATGACACCTAGATCTCTTTCTTGGGTTGTAGCACCTAATATGGAACCCAACATTGTATAATTATAGCATGGGTTATTTTTCCCTATATGCATCACCTTGAACTTATCCACATTAAATTTCATCTGCCATTTGGATGCCCAATTTTCCAGTCTCACAAGGTCTTCCTGCAATTTATCGCAATCTGCTTGTGATTTAACTGCTCTGAACAATTTTGTGTCATCTGCAAATTTGATTATCTCACTCGTCGTATTTCTTTCCAGATCATTTATAAAAGTATTGAAAAGTAAGGGTCCCAATACAGATCCCTGAGGCACTCCACTGTCCACTCCCTTCCACTGAGAAAATTGTTTTAAATATATTAGTTGTTAAAACTGTTTTATTGTTAATTTTATGAAATTATTGAAAGAATGTAAATCTAGATAAGTTTATATATGAAATATTGTTATTTTGAATTTGCTACTGCAAATTCGACAATTGTAAACCGGCTTGACATGTATTTGAAAGTCGGTATATAAAGTTGCTTAAATAAATAAATAATAAATAAAATTGTCCATTTAATCCTACTCTCTGTTTCCTGTCTTTTAGCCAGTTTGCAATCCACGAAAGGACATCGCCACCTATCCCATGACTTTTTACTTTTCCTAGAAGCCTCTCATGAGGAACTTTGTCAAACGCCTTCTGAAAATCCAAGTATACTATATCTACCGGTTCACCTTTATCCACATGTTTATTAACTCCTTCAAAAAAGTGAAGCAGATTTGTGAGGCAAGACTTGCCCTTGGTAAAGCCATGCTGACTTTGTTCCATTAAACCACGTCTTTCTATATGTTCTGTGATTTTGATGTTTAGAACACTTTCCACTATTTTTCCTGGCACTGAAGTCAGGCTAACCGGTCTGTAGTTTCCCAGATCGCCCCTGGAGCCCTTGATGGTACTCTGCGTCCTTGTATCGACTATTGAGGTCTGAAAGAGATCATGATTAAAGACCGATACCCCTTACCTCTGATCTCAGAGCTGTTTGATCAACTTCAAGGAGCCAAGATATTCTCGAAACTTGACCTAAAGGGAGCCTATAACTTGGTTCGCATCCGCAATGGCGATGAATGGAAAACAGCCTTCAACACTCGAGATGGCCATTTTGAATATTTGGTAATGCCCTTTGGCCTGTGCAACACTCCCGCTGTGTTTCAGAACATGATGAACAACATTCTGCGGGACCTGCTGTACAAAAGTGTCGTTGTTTACCTAGATGATATCCTGATATTCTCACAGGATATGCCTACTCATCTAGGAGATGTCAAGCAAGTATTACTGAGACTTCGAGAACACTGTCTCTATGCCTGTTATGCTCAGGCTTGTGAACCTTTGGGCCGACAGGAGGATGGTATACCTTGGAGGAAGATCCGTAGGTTCTCCCGTCGGGTGGCGAGGCAGGAACCGAAGATGTGACCAGTGGACCCTCGGCACTGTAGACAGGCGTGACTGTGGAGGCGGATGAAGAGTCGTGACGTCAAGGAACAGAGAAGTGTCTTCGCCACTGGAAGTCCGCGGTCCCCCCGGGAGGAGCCCGTAGGGACCCAGACCGCTGGGACTGAGGTGGACCTTTGAGAGATCAAGCATATGGTGCAAGGGCTGACTGGAGCTTCACCCATGGAAACCCATGGTCCCCCCAGGAGGAGCCCATAGGGACCGGGGCCGCTGGGACTTAGGTGGGCCCTTGGAGACGATGGTGAGGAGGGAGTCCAAGGTCGAGTGCCAGAGGTCGCCGCTTACCAGTCCGAGGTCACACACCAAGGGATCACCACTTGTCAGTCCGAAGTCAATACCAGGAATCACCGCTAGCCAGTCCGAAGTCAATACTAGGAATCACCGCTAGCCAATCCGAAGTCAATACCAGGAATCACTGCTAGCCGATCCAAGGTCCGGAACCAGGAATACCAAAATGAAACTGGAACAAGGAATCAAGACGCTGGAACTCACCGAAGCAAGCAGACTCAAACAACTCTCACAGGAGACGTTGCCAAGTCGAGGAATGGTCAGAGGAAGTCTCCTTATCTACTTCCTCTGGCCCTGTGGATAGGAATCAGCTGCAGGCAATTAAAGGGAAGAGGTCCCTTTAAATCTAGTGAAGAGGTGCGGCCTTGGATCCGGGCCGCAGAGGAGAGCAGCAGCGGCCGCGAGGGAGGAGCAGGGATGGCTCCGATCCCGGCGGCCAGCCCGAAGGCCCGCACTGCCGCGCGGGGGTGCCGAGCTCGGAGCAGGGCAGTCGGCCCCGACGCTGCCGCTGGCTTGGTCGGCAGAAGAGGTAGGGGGCCGCGCCTGCAGCCATCCGCGGGCGTGGAACACAACAGTACCCCCCTCTTTAGGGCGCCTTCCCGGAAGCCTGGGTTTAGCCGGATGATCTTGGTGGAACTGCTCCAGCAATCCCCGATCCAGGATGTTGTCCAATGGTTCCCAGGTGTTCTCCTCGGGACCGAACCCCTCCCATGCTAGGAGATACTCCCATCTCTTTCCGTGCTTTCTTATGTCCAAGACCTCGCGGACTTGAAAAGTGAGGTCATCCTCGGAGGCAATAGGTTGGGGAGTCGGAGGCATGCTGGAGGGCCAAGACAACACCAAGGGTTTTAAGAGGGACACATGGAATGTGTTGTGTATCTTGAGGGAAGGCGGCAGACGAAGCTGATACGAGACGGCTCCAACCTGATGAATGATGGGGAAAGGTCCAATACAACGCGGGGCCAATTGTGTTGATGGCAGCTTCAGCTGGATGAACTGAGTACTTAGCCATACCTTTTGGCCTAGCCGGAATGGAGGGTAAGGCCTTCTTCACTGATCTGCTTATTTTTTAGCGGCTTGACTGGCTTGGACCAATGCACGTTGTGTGGAGATTTATCTATTTTATTTATTTTTATTTATTCAAGAGCTTTTTTAATATACCGACATTCATAGGACATATCATGCCAGTTTACAATCAAACTTTGTAGTACAGAAAGAGAAATTACAAATAACAGGGGGGGAGGAAGGGGAGCAGGATAGGAAAAAGGAGAAAGGGGGGAGTGGGGAGTGGGTGATAGCAAGCGCGTAAGTAGCGTGAAGGACAAAGGATGTAAAAACAAAGGGAGAAAAAAATATTTAGGAACTGTATTTAAGGTATTTAAAAAACATAACATTTTAGTAATTACATAATCAGCAAGATCCACAAGGAGATCCACAAGGAGATCCACAAGCGGTGTAACTTGTCTGCTGAAAGTTGAGCTACCAGGGACGTAACTCTGATGGGAAATGGCAACGGTGGACGTGGCTGCTTCCCATATACAATCTGAAACGGCGAGGATCCGGTAGCAGAGGAGAGGTGGGAGTTGAGCGCTCTCCAAGTGATGGTGTTTTGAATAAAGATTATAAGGCTAATCCCCTGAAGAAACCGAAGGGTGAAACAGGAGCTTCCTGTTGGGACAGCAATCAAAAGAGGGAGAACGGGATAATAACAATCGAAAGAAGGGGAACAGTTGAGAGAACATCAAATAAAGGGAGAATTGGAAGCATATTTAGTGATGAATAAGTTGGATATTGTATCAAAGTAATTTGATGTTTGTAAAAAAGTTTTGAAAAATGAGTCAATATAAATGATTAAATGGATATGTAATTGGGTGGGAACGTTTACATGGTATTAATAATGATGGTATTTACTGCACATTATGTATATGATGTTAAGGGGAGGTTTTAGTGTGTATTTATTATATTCCCCAATCCACAGGACCGTGGCACCTCAGTGTCTGTGGGACTTTACCCTTGCACCCCCGCTCCGCAGGTAGAACTGCTCTACCTCTTTAATAAAGACTCTAGACTTGTACTGTGTCTGACGTCAGCTGAGACCTTGCCTCCCGATGGTGAGGATCACGGGGCTCCTCCCCGTGGGCAGTACCATCTCTCACCTCGGCCCAGGTGATCCTAACAGATCCTAACAAAAGGAGTGGCTATGGGACCCCCAATGACCTCCAAACATTGCCAACTTGTATATGTCGAGTTTTGAGGAACAGTTTTTATATCTATCAGACTGGTTTATGTGATAAAGATATGTAGATGACATGTTCCTTGCATGGAGCAAACATTGGGAGAACAAAATGGACATGTGGCTAATGGTAGCTGCATGTTCTATGAAGAAATCAAAGAGGGAGAAGAATGGTATTATACTAGAACTGGTTGGAGTTACCTAAGAAAATGTAATCCACCTTTAGTGTTGCACTCGGGGGTGGATCCCTGTCCTGAGGCAGTAAAGGAACTGGCCACAGGGAGTGGAGCACAGAAGGAGACAGAGGCAGAGTAGGTCTTCACCACTGGAAACCTGAGGTCCCCCCGGGAGGAGCCCATAGGGACCCGGGCCGCTGGGACTTAAGTGGGCCTCGCAGGGTCTCCTGGGAGAGTCAGAGTCTGGTGTGCCCACAGACACTGGGAGAATGCTATCGGGTTCAAAGCTGGAAACAGATTGGAAGAGAGCGAACCAGAATAGTGTTGGTGAGGACAAGGCTAGGGACAGAGCCAGAATCAAGCAAGGTCAGGCGAACAGGGTCAACTCCAAGAATCAGTCCGAGGAGTGGTCAACAAAGCAAGGGTCACAATCCAGAGGTCAGGCAAGGTTGAAGAGCAAGCTAAGGTCTTTGGCAGGTGGCAGGCAGGTGGGTCAGGAACAAACTGAGGTTTTTGGCAGGCGGCAGACAGGCAGGCAGGTCAGGAACAAGCTGAGGTCTTTGGCAGGTGGCAGGCAAGCAGGTAGGTCAGGAACAAGCTGAGGTCTTTGGCAGGCAGCAGGCAGGCAGGTGGGTCAGGAACAAGCTGAGGTCTTTGGCAGGCAGCAGGCAGGCAGGTGGGTCAGGAACAAGCTGAGGTCTTTGGCAGGTGGCAGGCAGGCAGGTGGGTCAGGAACAAGCTGAGGTCTTTGGCAGGTGGCAGGCAGACAAGTCAGGAACAAGCTGAGGTCTTTGGCAGGCGGCAGGCAGGCAGGTGGGTCAGGAACAAGCTGAGGTCTTTGGCAGGTGGCAGGCAGGTGGGTCAGGAACAAGCTGAGGTCTTTGGCAGGTGGCAGGCAGGCAGGTCAGGAACAAGCTGAGGTCTTTGGCAGGCGGCAGGCAGGCAGGTAGGTCAGGAACAAGCTGAGGTCTTTGGCAGGTGGCAGGCAAGCAGGTAGGTCAGGAACAAGCTGAGGTCTTTGGCAGGCAGCAGGCAGGCAGGTGGGTCAGGAACAAGCTGAGGTCTTTGGCAGGTGGCAGGCAAGCAGGTAGGTCAGGAACAAGCTGAGGTCTTTGGCAGGCAGCAGGCAGGCAGGTGGGTCAGGAACAAGCTGAGGTCTTTGGCAGGTGGCAGGCAGGCAGGTGGGTCAGGAACAAGCTGAGGTCTTTGGCAGGCGGCAGGCAGACGAGTCAGGAACAAGCTGAGGTCTTTGGCAGGTGGCAGGCAAGCAGGTGGGTCAGGAACAAGCTGAGGTCTTTGGCAGGTGGCAGGCAGACAAGTCAGGAACAAGCTGAGGTCTTTGGCAGGTGGCAGGCAGGTGGGTCAGGAACAAGCTGAGGTCTTTGGCAGGCGGCAGGCAGGCAGGTGGGTCAGGAACAAGCTGAGGTCTTTGGCAGGCAGGCAGGTGGGTCAGGAACAAGCTGAGGTCTTTGGCAGGTGGCAGGCAGGTAGGCAGGTCAAGAACAAGCTGAGGTCTTGGCAGAAAGACAGTCCGAGGTAAGACCAGGGAGACAAACAACGAACACAGGAACAAGCAGGCAAGGAAGCAGGTACAAGCAGGAATGGAACTGGAACAGAAGGATCTGGAACGAGACTAGGAACAAGCAAGCAGGAACACGAGCAAGGGAAATCTCAGGAACAAACCGACCCGATTGCCAAGGCAAGGAAGTAAGGCCAGGAACTTCCTTATAACCTACATCAGGGCAGCTGGTCCATGCGCGCACACATAGGGGCATGGCTAACTGCTGAGACGCCAAGCCCTGGCGTGAATTTATTTTTATTTATTTTTATTTAACTTTTTTATATACCAACATTCAAGACGGTGGTCCCATCATGCTGGTTCACAAGAAACAGGGGTGCAATTATAATAAACTTTACCATTTAAACAATAGTGCAGAAAAGCAGTTACATATAACAAGGAAAGCAATAACTTGGAAAGTGAAGTTTGGCGCTACTGAAGGCCCAGCGACCGCCGCCACAGGACACCAGGGCCTAGCTGGACTTGCAAGGGCCGTGAGGGAGACAGGACCGGGACCCACTGTGTGACCCCGAAGGTGAGCGGTCCCGTGCGCGGGACGACCGTGGGTGGGGCGTGTAAGATTTAGGCGTTGTATATAGGCTTATCTGCTGTATGTTGCTCACACTAAGAGACCGGTCAGAATGCGATTGATAGAAAATCACAGTTGTCTAAATATTTTTAAATCTCAAGCTCCACTGTCTTCAAATGAAACACACTTTTGAATATTTTAAATGGACAGTCTTGGACAAGTTGTGCAACTGTCTAGGGGAGGGGATAACCAGGCATTATTCAATTTTTGTGAATAGCGATGGATTTTTCAGTTGCAGCCAGTTAGCCCTAAGGATTTAAACAATGAATTAGAGAGTTATTCTTTAATTTGATTAGTTCTATTTATTCTGCAATTTTTGGCTTTATAATAGAGCATGCGCGTATGTTTTGTCAATAACTTTTAATAGGAATCAAGATGACGGAAGTTACATGATTGAATCAATATGGCTGATCGAGGCACTTGAGTATCAATGATGGAGACCCTGATGCAGATGCTGGTATTGGGCATTGAAACATGGGCTGTTGGGTCACTGCATACTACAGTAAATCAGAGGATGTGATCCTTCATGAAGAAATAAGTCCTTTTGTCTTCTTTAATAAAAAAAAAAGACATTTGGAGGAAAAGATAGCTTTTGTTTTTTTGTCAGCATAAACTATGTGTGACACATGGAATTTTTGACTTGGTAATGAAAATATTTTATAACATAAAAAACAGTGTTCTTGAATTGGACTATTTTTGAACCGGTGATTAAAATGTGTGGATCTTGCAGTACAAGTGTTCACCATATAGAGATGAGGTTCATATATTGAATGCAATTATTGACCTAGAGAGGAGGATTTTCAGAAAATTCTTTCCATTATCAGTCAGTATATATTTGTAGTGTGTCTGGCTTAAGTGAATCATAGAAGGCAAGCCAGTGATATGGCGGAGGGTTTGGGGGAGAAAGGGTGTGTGTGTGGGGGAGGGCGGGGTAGAGGACATAATTTTATGTCTCTTAATGTGATTCCTTGATCCTTATTGAGTCCTTTATTGTCAAGAAATGTAGTAAATTATTCTAATTCTATTGCAGGTCTGTTTCTCTGTTGTAATAATCTTGTGCTCCACAGAGGGGCAGCAGGAGTCTACTGAGCTGCATCTTTGTTACACAGAGAATGAGAGATTGAAGCATTTTCACAGAGAAATAAGGGCCAACAAATCTATTGCAGGTGATACCTTCTTACTGAAATAACTTCCTGTATATGTGACAAGTTTTAGGACACCCTGCTCCCTTCATTAGATCAGTGCAGAATGAGCCAAAGACAGGCACGCAGAGTGGCTGAATTAGCATACGTTTGAAAGTTATGAGTAGCCGTGCCAATCTTCAAAATTTCAGTCCTGGCTACTCTCCGTTTGTGCATCTCTCATAAGCATTTAGAATTCAATTATCCTAAAGTACCAAAAATATCAAAAGAAAATGTTTCTCATTCACTCACTTCATGCTTGGGTGAGTAAGAAGCGCTGGCTGGTTATAAGATCAGTGTTTGTTTTTAAAGCTGTAAAAAGGGGCAGGGGTATCCTTCTAGCCATTATAGGTTTTCCTGAGAAAGGGGAGGGAGGCAAACAGCAGGAAGAGTTGCTAATGAGCAGAGCTATAGAAAACCATTTTGACTTTTATACGAAGTTTGTGGATTTTTATAGCTTTGCTGAATTTTTTCTTATTGAGCACTTTGTAGTAGAGAGTTTGAGATTACATACCTGATGCAAAGGCCGATGATGCTAACCTTTGAAAAGGAGATAGAGGGGGGCGCATCCAAGATGGCCGACTGATCGAGAATGCCGTGAGGATCTCTCCCGGGCTATTTTTCTTTTGAAACTTTTCTCCGGCTATCGCCTAAATGGGAAGGACGAGAAAGCCGAGGGCAAGGCCATTCCCCACGGTCCCTTCATCGCTATCTCTGACGGGCAAAATGGATTCTCACGTCATGAGAAGCAGCTCCTTGTCGGGAATTCAGCCACTGGAGAGATCGGTAGGAGAATTTGAGCTTGTGATTTAACTACTCTGAACAATTTTGTGTCATCTGCAGATTTGATTACCTCACTCGTCGTATTTCTTTCCAGATCATTTATAAATATATTGAACAGTAAGGGTCCCAATACAGATCCCTGAGGCACTCCACTGTCCACTCCCTTCCACTGAGAAAATTGCCCATTTAATCCTACTCTCTGTTTCCTGTCTTTTAGCCAGTTTGCAATCCACGAAAGGACATCGCCACCTATCCCATGACTTTTTACTTTTCCTAGAAGCCTCTCATGAGGAACTTTGTCAAACGCCTTCTGAAAATCCAAGTATACTACATCTACCAGTTCACCTTTATCCACATGTTTATTAACTCCTTCAAAAAAGTGAAGCAGATTTGTGAGGCAAGACTTGCCCTGGGTAAAGCCATGCTGACTTTGTTCCATTAAACCATGTCTTTCTATATGTTCTGTGATTTTGATGTTTAGAACACTTTCCACTATTTTTCCTGGCACTGAAGTCAGGCTAACCGGTCTGTAATTTCCCGGATCTCACAAATCTGCTACATTTTTTTGAAGGGGTTAATAAACGTGGATAAAGGTGAACCGGTAGATGTAGTGTATTTGGATTTTCTGAAGGTGTTTGACAAAGTTACCACCCAGGAAAGAGATCTAGGCAACATAATGGATAATATATTGAAATTGTTGGCTCAGTGTGCTTCAGCAATCAAAAAAGCAAACAGAAAGTTAGGAATTATTAAGAAGGGAATCTATATAAATAAAAATGTTAAATAGTGTGTACGTCGTCGCTAATCTCGCCAACCACTTAACGAATGCGTTCAAATTTGCACACAACATTCACTTACCATACGGGAAGGATCTTATATACTTACATTACATATAGGTCACACCTGTGACAGGTAATACAAGTTTAAAAATTGCTTACACAAAACAGTGACATCTGGTGGCCGTCAGCGCAAGCGCAACCTCTTACACCTTTCACACACACTCGCACACCACACCCCACCCCCACACAGGGCTATTGTCTTTCATTCACACTCCCTCATAACACACAGAAATCCACACTCATCGCACCACACACCCCCGCCCACACGCCTGCCAATGTCACTTACTTCACCCACCCTCCCAAAACAGACCAAAACACAAATTCCTGGCTGCTAAATTGGGAAGCCACGCATTTCACACACCCTCCGAATTTAAATTAAAGTACCCTCTTTCACCCACCCAGGCACTGCACTCCGATCACACACTACACCTGATACAAGTCTGTGCTTCTCCGCTGGCACCACAGGAACGGTCCGGGACACATCGCATTCAGTAGGGCCGTCGGATGCCAGCAACCAAAATGGCGCCGGCGGAGCTTGCCCTTACTATGCTATACGGAGACAACAATGACGTCGGTACACCATGTGACATAGTAAGGGCAGGAGCCCGTCGGCGCCATATCCTCAGCGGACCTTGCCCTTACTATGCTATACGGAGACAACAATGACGTCAGTACACCATGTGACATAGTAAGGGCAAGAGCCCGTCAGCGCCATATCCTCAGCGGACCTTGCCCTTACTATGCTATACGGAGACAACAATGACGTCGGTACACCATGTGACATAGTAAGGGCAAGAGCCCGTCGGCGCCATATCCTCAGCGGACCTTGCCCTTACTATGCTATACGGAGACAACAATGACGTCGGTACACCATGTGACATAGGAAGGGCAGGAGCCCGTCGGCGCCATATCCTCAGCGGACCTTGCCCTTACTATGCTATACGGAGACAACAATGACGTCGGTACACCATGTGACATAGTAAGGGCAAGAGCCCGTCGGCGCCATATCCTCAGCGGACCTTGCCCTTACTATGCTATACGGAGACAACAATGACGTCGGTACACCATGTGACATAGTAAGGGCAAGAGCCCGTCGGTGCCATATCCTCAGCAGACGTTTGCCCTTACTATGCTATACGGAGACAACAATGACGCCGGTACACCATGTGACATAGTAAGGGCAAGAGCCCGTCAGTGCCATATCCTCAGCGGACGTTTGCCCTTACTAGGTCAGGAATCCTGACGCACCACTTTCACCGGTGAAGTTTTGCGAGATGGCAGCTGGCGGAACAAACCCTAGCACACACCCTCGCCACCGGCTGGCAGGTTACACAGGGAGCCGGGGAGGAGCACGGTGGGGGACCGTTCTTATTTTCCACTGCGTGTTTTTCACAGGGGGGGGGGGGGCACTGATTCTCCACATCTCCCGAGAGGGGGGCTGTAGCGTGGGTTACTCTATTTCACCGGGTTGGGGGGGCCAGGAAGGTGTGCTTGCATATTTAAAGTATTCTTTGCTGGTGCTGTTCATTTGGGGTAAAACACACAAACTGTAACCGTTACTGCTCTGTTCTGTTTTTTCAACTTAACCAGGCTCAGCCACAGCAACGCGTGAACCGATTGCTTTCAAATTTGGACACAAGCTTCACCTCACATACGGCAAGGTTATTCTACACTTACGTTACATATATGTCACACCGGGGGCTGGTAAAAATTAAATTTAATATTTGGTTCCACAAAAAATCGACATCTGCTGGACGTAAGCGCAAGGTCTTACACCTTGCACAAACGCTCACACCCCACACACACGTGACCAAGGTTTGGGATTCACACACCCTCCGACCAGACACAAATCCACCCTCCTCACACCCCCCTGCACACATGCCAATTGTACTTACTTCACACACCCTCCCAAAACACACAAAAACCCACAAAATACCAGCATGATACACCAGGAGGCCACTCACATGCCACATGTTTACTATTCCCACACCCTACGAACTCACACACAAACACCCTCCTCACATCCCCCACGCACATGACTTCTCTACTTACTGCCCACACCCTCAGAACGCACGCAAAACGGCAGAATAGTTCGGGCTGCTCCAGCGGGGGGGGGGGGGGGGGGGGGGGGGAGGGGCAACACTGCTCCATGACACATCGCATACACTACGGCCGTCGGCTGCCAGCAATCAAAATGGCGCCGACGGCTCTGTCCCTTACTAGGACACTCGGGAACGCCAATGGCGGCAGTAGCCCATGTGACATAGTAAGGGCGAGGGCCCTTCGACGCCATTTTCTGGACTGGCACCCGGCGCACCTTCGCCCTTACTATCTGAGCGAGACGACCGCTCCCATTGCTCCGCCCCACTGACAGAGTAAGTTCTAGCAGCCGTCGGAGACAGTTTCAGTGCTGGCTGCCGAGGGCCCGGCGCCAGTACTTCCATGCCCGCTCCACCGACTACCATTTTTGACAGGTATCGGCGGGCCTGCAGGGGGGGAGCGTGGGGATGTTATTGCATCCATGTTCGGGGGCCGGGCAGGGGGCGGTTATCCCCATTCTCTTTTCTTTCTTTTCCACTTATCCTGGCTCTGCCACTGCAACGCGTGGCCGGGTACAGCTAGTGGTTAATAAAATGGAAAAAGCCTCTATATCGCTCTATGGTGAGACTGCACCTTGAAAACTGTGTACAAGTCTGGTCGCCGCATCTCAGAAAAGATTTAGTTGTACTGGAGAAAATGCAGAGAAGTGTGTCTAAAATAAGGGTCATGTAATGGCTCCCCTATGAGGAAAGACTAAAGAGGTTAGGGCTGTTCATCTTGGAGAAGAGACAGCTGAGGGGGGATATGATAGAGGTCTTTAAAATCATGAAAGGATTTGAACAGGTTAATGTAAATTGGTTATTTACTCTCTCAGATAATAGAAGGATCAGGGGACACTCCATGAAGTTAGCAAGTAGCTCATTTAAAACAAATCTAAGAAAATTCTTTTTCACTCAGTGCATAGTTAAGCTCTGGAATTCATTGCCAGAGGATGTGGTTATAGCAGTGTAACTGGGTTTAAAAAAGGGTTGGATAAGTTCCTAGAGGAAAAAATCCATAACTGCTGTTACTTAATAAGCAATAGTAGCTTGAAATCTATTTAACATTTGGGTACTTGCCAGGTTCTTATGGCCTGGATTGGCCACTGTTGGAAACAGGATGCTGGGCTTGATGGTCCCTTGGTCTGACCCAGTATGGCATATCTTATGTTTTTGAGTTATGTAAGTCCCTCATAATAGGTTTCTAAGAAAACTAAAAAGTCATGGGATAGGAGGCGATGTCCTTTCCTGGATTGCAAACTGGTTAAATGACAGGAAACAGAGAGTAGGATTAAATGGTCTGTTTTCACAGTGGAAAAAAGTTAACAGTTAATTGCCTCAGGAGTTGGACTTGGACAAGTGCTTTTCAATATATTTATAAATGATCTGGAAAGGAATACAATGAGTGAGGTGATGAAATTTGCAGATGATACAAAATTATTCAGAGCAGTTAAATCACAAGCAGATTTTGATAAATTGCAGGAAGACCTTGCGAGACTGGAAGATTGGGCATCCAAATGGCAGATGAAATTTAACGTGCACAAGTGCAAGGTGATGCACATAGGGAAAAAAGAACCCATGCTGTAGTTACACGATGTTAGGTTCCATATTAGGAGCTACCACCCAGGTAAGAGATCTAGGCGTCATAGTGGATAATACATTGAAATTGTCGACTAAGTGTGCTGCAGCAGTCAAAAAAGCAAACAGAATGTTAGGCATTATTAGGAAGGAAATGGCAAATAAAATGATGGATGTCATAATGCTTCTATATCAATCCATGATGAGACCGCACTTTGAATATTGTGTGCAGTTCTGGTCGCCGCATCTCAAAAAGGATATAGCTGTACTGGAGAAAGTTCAGACAAGGGCAATCAAAATGATAAGGGGCATGGAACGGCTGCCCTATGAGGAAAGACTAAAGAAGTTAGGGCAATTCAATTTGTAGAATATCTGACATCACATAAGGACATGAAAAGCATAATCTGCTCATTAATGATTGTTATTAAATAATTCATAAATATTCTTTTGAAATTCATATGATTTATTACATATAGATCTTATCAAGATTTAGATAGTGAGTCCTCTTGGGACAGGGAAATACCTCCACACATAGGGTATCCACACTATGTTAAAAAATAGTAAAAAATTAAAAATAATAAATTATGTGTAACATGTTAATACAGTAGTTATATGATATATGATGATTCTTGATAAGATGTAAATGTTATGGAACTCATTACCGCCAGATCTTCGTCTTGAAACCTGCCATCTTACCTTCAAGAAAAACCTCAAAACGTGGCTCTTCCGACAAGCCTATTCGGAATCGCAGAAACAATTCGACACAGGTCAAAGAGCAAAATAGCACAATATAAAATCCACTACCGACTTTATACCCTTAGGACCTTCAGGACCTTATCTGGACAGGCCACCCACCTGCTATGAAAAACCATCTCTTGAAGCATCAGCTTTCTAGCTCATGCTCTTCCCATAGTTATTTTATTTTATATATCTTTTTTTACGTTTAATATTTAATATTTATTGATCTACGTTCTTTTGTTCAATAATTTGTTGATTGTTTAATGTTACGCTGCACGTTCTCTGTTCAATACTTTGTCTATTGTTTAATGTAACGCCCTACCGGCGACAGTTTTGTTATATGGAAACCGACTTGATTTGATATGTATATCGAGAATGTCGGTATATAAAAACCCTAAATAAATAAATAAATAACATGGGATTTATTTAATATTTTGGGTACTTGCCAGGTACTTGTAACATGGATTGGCCACTGTTGGAAACAGGATGCTGAGCTTAATGGACTCTTGGTCTGACCCAATATGGCAACTTCCTATGTTCTTATCTTTTTATTTTTTCTATTTTTATTTTGACTTGTATAGCAGGGTCCAGAGTGCTTCACAGCTAAAAAAACAAACAAACCAGAAACATAAAACATAGCATAATTCATAATAATAATAATAATAATAATAATAATAAACATAGCATAATACATCCGCATCAAATAAATATTTTTCAATTAGATTAGTATAAAATGTTATGTAAAATATTGTAACCCTTTCCAAGGACTTAATATCCTCTGCAGTAACCTACATCCTCCATCTCTTTATCCCAGAAAGGGCAGACTGTTTCTTTCTCAGTTCCACCCAACTCGAGCTATAATAACACAAAACATAACAGCAGTGGCTGCAAAGGGGCTCCCTAAGGGCATTGCCCTTTGCATGGTGCATTCAGCAGTGACCCAGCAGCAGGGACTCGCCACGCCTGGCCGGCATCGCTCCCAGCAGGCTCCCTGTGCATGTGGCTGAAGGTGAGGAAGGGATACACATCTGTGAATTCATGATAAATCGCTAATCATCCCAAAGAGTTTCTCCAGTTCATACCAGGGCTGAAACTCATTTGCTTGGAGTTTGACCTCTGATGATGAGTGAGAAAACCCAGGCCCCACCACCACCTTCTCTTCCCTTCCCTACCCCAAACAGGCTCGGCCTCTCGGCTCTCTTCCTCTTCAGACCTCCGGCCCCTCGAGCCCTTCCCCTCCCTCCTTTTGAAATAAGGGCACTTGGGACTGGCACCCTCCCCTACTACCCCAAATAGTGCAGAGGTCTGGGAGTCGGGGGCGCGGGCTGGGAGTGCCATTCGGTTCTGTGCCCTCTCAGAATGGAGAATGAGGCAGCTTAGCTGCGTAGCCATGGTAACACTTTCATGTTTTATTTATCACACCCATGATCATGAAAAGCACATCATTAAGTAAGGGAACCCGGTAAAGCCAGAACCAGAAACCCCTCCCCTGGACAGGATCTCCTGCTCTCGTCTCCGTCTCAGCTCCCGCTGCCTTTCTTTACCTTCTCTCTCCCTTCCTTTAAAACTCTTTCCTTACTCCAAACCAGAGCAAGAACGTTCGCTGCGGACTTGCTTCCCTGTGATTTGCGTGTCCAGGCGCCATTTGATCTTGTGAAAAAAGCAGAAGCGCCTTTCTCTGAAGAAGCCTTCCCTAGTAACGCTGAGTGGGGATTTTCTGCTTTTCCCTCCCTATAGTAGCATTTCTATGTTCTATTGATTTGTTTGATTGTTATTTTCTGCTTTTCTATGAGATTATTGCATGATATTAATGTGTTGCACTCTGCTGAGAATTAGCTGCTGGACTGATGGATTACAAACGCTTTTACTTGGTACGTGGTGTTTATAATTTGCAAATCCAGCAGCTGGTTCTCGGTGCACTGTCACCTTGCTGAGAAAGATATCAGGGTTCAGTTTTTTTCTCTTTTCCGTCACTTTATATGGTTGTATGTGGACTTTCTCCTGAGATTTGGCAGGGGTTGAATTATCTGTTTTTCTGCAAGAAGGGCAAAGCAATAATAATAATAATAAGTAATGGGAGCTTTGTGACTGAAGCAATGCCCTGGCTGCTAGAGGCAAAAGAGAATGAATGTGTCTAGGGGAACGAGGGTTTGTGGGTAGGGCTGTGCTCAGGCTGGAGGGCGTTCGTGGACTGGAGATGCTGCCGCCGCCTTCTGCGCACATCAGCAATCACTTTTTCAGTGTCTCTGCAGGATCTTCTGGCAGAAGGAGAGGCTGCTTTAGTGGCCTCCTGTGTTGTGTAGCTCAGGTTTGTAGTTTGAACACTGTGCACAGCTGCCAGCCACCTCTGATAAGATTTGTTCATATTCTGCCTTTTCAGGCACTTCAGAGAAGATCACATTCAGGGACTGGAGGTATTTCCCTGTCCCAAGAGGACTCACTATCTAAATTCTGTATCTGAGGCGAAGGGGAAGGAAGTGACGTGCCCAGCAGGCTTTGGGCCCTGGCAGCGCTGGTTTACAGGGCACTGCTCTAACTGCTAGACTAATCCTCCACTCTGAGGGGGCACTGAGCATTTCACAGAGGGAAACAGGACCTGCATGAAGAGGAGTGCGCCCTGAGTGCTCGCTTTATGCTGTTCAGCGATAGGGGAGGAAAACAGGAGACTGAGGATCTGGGATCAAGAGAGAGAGAGAGCGAGGTCCTGTGCACCCAAATTAGTAACTTCCTCCTACAACCTGTCATAGGCATTCGCCATTCATTCACAGAAAAGGCTGGAACTTCTTTACCGTTAATACCAATATTTTACTTTATTTAGATTTATGAATCTCTTAAAGCCATAGCACTAAGTGCTGTACAAAAACATCATGCAAAAAATGCAATCAGTCAATATAATACAACCAAAATAAAACAACCTCTCTGCAAGCTTCACCCATTAATCCCCTTCTTTACTTCCAGGTTAATTGTCCCACAGCACCATCTAGTGGCAACCATCTCTATAGCACAGTCAGCATCTACTTAAATGTTAACCCTATCATGACATAATCTGCTCCATGCAGATTATGTAATGATGTCTTCAAGACATCTCTGAACTTCTGTGGTGTAACTGCCATGCGGCCTGGTACAGTCACGCTGACCGCAAGACTGCCCTGCTCTGAATCAACCTCTAGAGCCATCCTACTTCAAATTCTTTTTGGTCTTCCTCCTAATTGAATTGTCAGCAGGAAGTTGGCATTTGAAAAGATTATCTAAATACACTGTTTTTGTGCTTTTAGTTTAATAAACAATGCATTTTTTTATGAGACTGAATGAGGGGTATGACTAGAGAGAGAAAATAACTGATGCAGGATATATATGGAATCTCAAGTTATTAGAGGGAAAAGTTTATATTAAAGAGATCAGAAAACAAATAGTAATACAGCAGCCAGTTCAGCATGTTAACAGCTTGCAAGAAGCAAAATTGTATACAGAGCAGTATACATGGTTTCTATTGAACACCGCATGACCTTCTTAGAGCTCAGAATTCAACTGAACTTATTCTTCAAATTAGTAAAATCGATGCAGACAAAAGATATGATAATTGATCCATTTGCAGGGCAGCATTGCAAGATTTGGTTATGCTGAGCCCTGAGGTTGTGCAAGAGAGGTTACTACCGAAGACTATTAAATGAAGACTAAGCACCAGTAATTAGAGATAATGTGTTACAGAACAAAAGGGTGGCAGAGGCTCGCTTCTTAACGACTCAGCATAGGAGGCTTCTGGAAGCACCCTGAGACTTGCAAGAAAAGAAATACACGAATGAGGTCACTATGAGGCCTAGTCACAAAAGTATAAATCATCATTTAAGATGGGTTTTAAATGACAATTTTAATGTATTCAAATATAATGCAGTCACAAAAGGCTTAATGCAAAGTACAGGCATAGCGTGTATAGCGCCCCCTCAGATAAAACAGTAGAACTGCAAGCTAAGGGAGTGGGAGAGAGCCACAGAAAGAAAAAAAAAAACACTTTAATCCTAGGTGGAGTCCCCAGGAAATAAAAGTGGGTGCAGGTATTGGATAACAGGAACCACGGAAATGAGAAGGCCCCATGCCCTGCCCTGTCACCACACAGTGCAAAGCTTTTTCAAGTTTATTCAGTATTCAATTGAAAGAAACAGAGGCTCACCAAAAACCAGGCAGTAAAACAACAGAGGGGTAAGGGCTGCAGCACAGAATACTTCAGTATTAGATTATTAACTGCAGCTCAGCTATTCCCCTTCTTAAACAGGCCCTTGCTATGAGCTCTATAGGCTAGAGATGTATACTCGGTAACTGGAAACACAAAACTCTTGCAGTCTAATTGGGTATGCGTGTAGGAGGCCCCTTGTCATGTAGATATAGGCAGATGAACTAAACTAGATAAATACTGTGTTTCTTTTAATTGGAGGGCTCTGTATCAGATTATCTGTGTATGGAAACAGCCTTCCAGAGCAGGGCTTCTCAGGACACAGCTAGCCAGTCAGATTTTCAGGATACATACAATGAATATGCATGAGGAAGATTTGCATGCACTGCCTCCAATGTATGCAAATCATTCGCGTGGATATTCACTGCCAATAGCCTGAAAACTTGCTTGGCAAGGACTGGGCTGAGAGCATTAGCTCCTGATGTGCCAGGCAGAAGGTGAGGAATCTGGAAGTTTCCGTGTCACTTCTTTCTGTATATTGCAAAGGTCCTCACAGCTTTATGCTCGCTGCAGAGCTCTCATCTGTCCTGCGCCCCACTTTTTCCATGACACCTCCATTAATTTACTTCTCTGCCACCGGCTTCAGAGAAGATTACATGGAGGGGCTTGCTCGGCTGTCACATGCCAGGGTGCCTCCCAGGCCCTCTCCTCCTCAGTGGCCAGTCCTTGCTGAAATGCTGTCTCCCTCTCTCGGCTCTCATGGACAAATTCAAACCAGAAAAGGCACAACTTCCCTTTTCCTCCCTCTGGATTGGCAGAACAAGGAGCCAAGGTCAGGTGACGCGGGGCAGATTATTCAGTGCCTTTTACTTCTCTGCTTTCTCCAAGCCCTCTGGGCTACGTTAACCCTGAAGCTGCTGGCTCAAAGGACCAAGACATATTTTGGAGCCCTGTCACACATGCATGCATTATTGCACATTAAATAATGCACTTAAAGTTAACATCTGCAGACTTCTGCTACTCAGGCTCCCCTTCTTATCCGTCCTGAAAGGTAGGTGAGCTCTGTACTGAGGTAGCAGCTGCTTAAAGAGGAGAAAAGAAAGGAGATTTCTTAATTAGCAATTTCTAAGTGCTGTGTCTTGTGTATTACCTGCTCACCCTGTTTTTGGTCTCAGGTCCTTCTTTGTTAATGCAAGTTTCGATGAAAGCGTCTGTTCTTTCTTTCTGTCAGGCTTTGTACTAATTGTGCCAGAGTGTGCAAGAGAGGAGCATCTGAGCATGGCGCGCACACATGCAAAGGAAAGACGTGTGCAAGTGAGAGAGAGGGTGTGAGGATGTCTGGGGGAGGAGAGAACACATGCAGGAGAGGGAGCAGGAAAGACAGGGGGTGGTGGAGAATGAGGGGAGAGAGCAGCAGGGAGGAGCAGGTGGGGGCAGAGGGATAGAACTGGAGGAAGAGAGGCAGGGAACCACAGTGGAAGGGATTGGACCTAGCAGGGCAGTGGCTTCTTGATGCACCTTTGTCTGAGCTCATGCTCGTAGTGCTGGACCAGCCACTCAATATCTTATATGGAAGTGCAACCAGCTGCACCTACCCCAAGCACTGCTGAGGCCTCAGGATGCCGCCGGGATCTCTGTGTGGCTGGGACACCGCCATCACGCGCTGGGCATTTCACAGCGTACCTCGGCCTAGTCTCACGTGCGCGCACTCATCCTGACTTTCTAAGCCCCACGGCAGAAAAAAACTTCCTGCCTGCGCTCCCTTGATGACGTCAGCATAGCTGGGGATTTAAACCTCATCTGTGCTCCAGCCCAATGCCTGAGCATCAGGTCCTTCTGCCTAGCAGTGCACGTTGCTATTTATTCTCCCTCTGCCTTGCTGTTTTCTTGCATTGCCTCTGCGTTGTCCTATTTGTCTCTTGTCCCAGTAACTCGTCATGCCTTGTTTAATTTTCCCTGCCTAACTCCTGACCCTTGCTTCGGACTCCTCTCTTGTCTGCTGCCTGGTACTGACCTCTGCTATGGACAGTGACCACTCCTTTGGACTTCTGCCTGCCCCTGCCTTGGCCTGGGCCCAGATAGATTCTCACTGCCTGCCCCTGCCTTGGCCTGTATCCTGACTTCATCTGACCACTCCTTATGGGACACTCACCTAAGCCCTGCCGACCCCTGGAACCCAGGGGCTCAACGTGCAGGGAACAGGGCTGGTATAGGTGCAGTCCCAGCTCCAGTCCCAGCTATCATGTGGGCATATTAGGTTCTCCTTCTTGGCTGCATCAACCACATCACAGCCGAAAGGCTCACATACGAGACAGGAAGAAAGTCACGGGAAGAGCAAGGCTGCCTAGGGCAAGATCTGGAGAAGCTTTACAACAGCTGTCTGCCCCCTGAGATTTCAGCTGAACCCTCACAATCAGACTCAAAGAAATTGGACTGCGAGACACTACAATCAAGTGGTTTGAGTCATATCTCACAAATAGAACATTCAACATAAAGATAAATTCTTCAGAATCCTCCCAGATACCTCTTACGCATGGCGTCCCACAGGGATCATCCCTATCCTCCACCCTATTTAACACATACCTCCTCCCACTTTGCAAATTCCTCTCGGAATCAGACCTCACATACTTTGTATACGCAGATGGCATACAAATTTTACTCCCCATAAACAAACCATCGAAAATACCCTAAATATCTGGAACCAACTCAGCATGAAAATAACTCAACTTCTCTCGCAACTATCACTCTGCCTCAACCAAAACAAAACCAAAATCCTACATATATCTAGCAACCCCTTCCCAGCAACTACACACCTAACCACATGGGGCCTCAACTTACACATACTACGAAAAACCTTGGAGTGACTATTGACAACGAGCTCAACTTCAAACATCACATCTCCAGAATGATAAAGGATGGATTCTTTAAACTACAAACCCTGAAAAAACTCAAACCCCTTCTTCATGCCCAAGACCACTGAACCGTCCTCCAAACAATACTCTTTTCCAAACTCGACTACTGCAACACACTTCTCCTTGGCTTCCCCGACGCCACCATCAGACCACTACAGGTACTACAAAATGCCGCCACCAGATCCATCACTAACATCAAGAAATGCGAAAACATTACCCCCTCTCTCAAGGATCTACACTGGCTACTCATCAGCCATAGAATCCAAAACAAAACCCTAACCCTCATACATAAAAAATGATCAACAATAAGATGGACTGGTTAAACTCTGCCATACCCCACACAGGAGCCTCAGATCCACTGACTCTGGACTCCTCACCGTCCCCACCTCCAAAGCAGCGCACCTGTCCTCTACCTAAAAACGCGCCATATCAGTAGCTGGACCCAGGCTTTGGAACTCCCTCCCACCCCACCTCAGAACGGAACCATCGACTCAAATCTTCAAAAAACACCTTAAAACCTGGCTCTTCCTGAAAGCTTTCCCGCCAGAAACATAGGCCCCGCCCAGCCCCCACCCCTGTATTGAAATGATCCATACTGCCCCCCATTGCACCCCACTAATTGCATCCTCCAACAAACCTGAAGACAACCCATAATCCACCTCCCCCTCCTTTGGCACAAGCATATCTACCCTTCCCGCTTTCCTCCCCTGCCCTACTCCCCCCTTAATCCCTTTCCATATTGTAAATGCACCCCACCCTTTCGTCATACTCTTACCTCCATTTCAAGACACCCCGGTCTTCCCTGTCACCCTCCTACCCAGCCCCCCTGCTACCCTATATGCTCCCCCTGTAAAAGTCTCTGTAAATAATTTGTTTCTTTTTATATCTATTTATCTTCAAATCACCTGTTAATTGTTATCAACTCGAAGTTATTATGTAAGTTAACCTTCCTAAATTCTTATATGAGTTACAATGTAAAATAAGCAACCAATGTCTTCTTTATGTTCAGTTACATGTGAACCGATGTGACATCTCGATCGAATGTCGGTTTACAAAAACAAATAAATAAATAAAAATAAACAAACATCTCCAGACCCAGACCTCTGCTTCACCTGACTACGCTTGACTATCTCCGTGATCAGACCTCAGCCTTGCTTGCCACTGCCTTTGGATTGCCGTCAGCCCTGACTCAAGTCTGTTCTTCGACGCCTCTCTGGCTTACTCCCTGGACATGGTTACTCGGGCTTCGGCCTGCTCTTGCTCGAGCGCTCCCTGTCTGCCTCTGTTCCATTGGTGCCCGAGTTTCCAGGAAACTACCCTGTCCAGAGTAAGACTGTACTATCTCTCACCTGCGGTCTCTGGGCTGAACCAACTCATACCTCGACTTCACACAGAGGCCCACCTAAGTCCTGCAGGCCCCGACACCCAAATGCTCAACCTGCGGGGAACGAGGGCTGGTATAAGTGAAGCTTCAGCGGCCTCTGTCTATCAGCCCACTCCGCCTGCCGACGGTGGGGACCCGTAGGTCCTTACCTATGGGTTGTGTCAACGCCACCTCGGCCCAAGGGTCCACCTCCGGCGCAACAATTGAAAAGCACCAGTCCAAGTACAGATCCCTGAGGCACTCCACTGTTTACCCTTTTCCACTGAGACAATTGACCATTTAATCCTACTTTCTGTTTTCTGTCTTTTAACATTGCCTCCTATCCCATGACTTTTTTACCACACAATAGCCATAATAATCACACAGACACAATCTATTTAAATTACAAAAGGTACAATCAAAGTTAAAACTTCAAAACAACATTAGCACTGCTTAATAACACCCTGCAACCATGTTGAAAATATTGCACTTAGAGGTTCTATGTTTGAAAAACAAGGGAGAACAAGTGTGTCTTCACCATTTTCTTCTCTAATCCCCTGAGGCAATGTTTTCCTCTTAGTCAGCGGTGACATCTTATATTTATTTATTTAATTGCACTAATTATAGCCCGCCTATATTAACCCAGTCATGCTAGGTGGGTTACAGAGGAGGCATCTAAACAAGATATAAAAATAACAGTATGACAGAAAAATAAAATGACAGTCCACACCATTAACATGGAAAAGCTTTCTGAAATAAAAAAAATCCTTCAGCTTTCTCCTAAAGACTTTCACCTCAGAGATGTTCTGAATCTCTCAAGGAATACTCTTCCATAGAGATGTCGCAATTCCTTATGGTTTTAACTGTCAGGACTTCCAATAAGTGCTTGTTATTTGATCTTAATGGCCTGGGAACATATGGAATAAATAGGTCCGATAGAGATTTAGGAGCCAATATCACCGAATTGGACATTATAATCACTATTTTAAATGTTATGCCCTGTTCCTCGGCAGCTAATGTAGCTGATGCAACAGAGGGATAACAGGATCTTGCCTAGATGCTCCCATTATTAAGAGATCTATCCCCTCATTTTGTTTACCCAATTATTAATCTGGCTGCCAAATTCTGAAATAACTGCAGGGCACAGATACGATATTTAGGGAGGCTGACATAAAGGGAATTATAGAAGTTAATAGTGGTCAACAAATGCAAAAACATTGGTAAGAAAATCCGATTGATCAACTAATGGCTTTAAATGTCAGAGCAATTTTAATTTAAAATAACCCGAGTATAAAGTAGATCATAACTGTCAATCATACTTCAAACTTGAATCAAAGTGAAATCTTAAATTACGGACATTCTCAGATCACAGCCCTGCAGTTCCATTTATGGAGACCTTAGTCAAAGCGGATGGTGTAGAACTCCTAGTGATTGGGAGGACCTCACTTTCAGCAGAGTTTCAAATAAAGGAATTTTTCTGCAACCAATCCTAGACCAAACATAGATAAGTGAATATTTCAGATAAAACAGATGTCAGATCATTTGTCACGTGTAAATAAAATTGTACATAATCTGCATATATTTTTAAAAATACCAAAAAATCAAATCCTCTAGTAACAGACAAAGTGGATTCATATAAATATTAAAGAGGGTTGGTGACAATATAGATCCTTGTGCGGCTCCTGTTCCAAGAGAAAACCATTCTGATCCAACATTGCCTCTTTTGTTAAGGTTTGTGGGTATGTGGCCCTGGGCCAAGGTGAGAGATGGTTCCGCCCAAGGGGAGCAGCCCCGTGAGCCTCACCGTCGGGAGGCGAGGTCTCAGCTGCTGGGTGCATAGAACAGCAGGTACTGGAGAGAGAGCAGAGAGAGAGAGAGAGAGAGAGAGAGCTGGAAGGACAGAAGGAGCTAGAGGATGGCCCCAGGGGGGTGGAGCCACGGAGTGTCAGCTCGGGGCGCTGATGTCAGATACAGTTCGGAAGTCCTTGAGTCGCTATAAAGAAGTAGAGTGACACTGCCCATGGAGCGGGGAGTGTATCAGGAATGTCTCACAGACACAGAGGTGCCACGGGGTCTCTGAAGTGGGGTATACCCAAAGAGGATTCCTCTGTAGAGACGATATGGCAATGGTCCGCACAGTGGGGTACACCGATGAGGGTTCCTCAGTAGAGATGATACGGTAATGGTCCGCAGAGCGGGGTACACCAATGAGGGTTCCTCAGTAGAGATGATATGGCAATGGTCCGTAGAGTGAGTTACACCAATGAAGGTTCCTCAGTAGAGATGATACGGCAATGGTCTGCAGAGCAGGGTACACCGATGAGGATTCCTGAGTAGAGATGATACGGTAATGGTCCGCAGAGCGGGGAACACCAATGAGGGTTCCTCAGTAGAGATGATACAGCAATGGACCGCAGAGCGGGCTACATCGGCGAGGGTCCTCAGTAGAAATGATACGGCAATGGTCCACAGAGCGGGGTACACCAATGAGGGTTCCTCAGTAGAGATGATATGGCAATGGTCCACAGAGCAGGGTACACTGATGAGGGTTCCTCAGTAGAGATGATACGATAATAGTCCGCAAGCAGACTACTCACTGTAGAAGTAGCGATGGTTCCAGAGGAAGCCCAGGGGAACTGGGGCAGGCTGCGGTTCTAGGTGCAAGGCCTTCCGAGGAGCGGATAGCCAGAGACGATTAAAGGGCCCCCGAGGAGCAGGTACCTGGAACGTCTCATGCCAAGGAAGTAGGAGCTGGAACGGGAAGTCCGTAGTGAGCGAAGTGGATTCAGCAATGAGGGAACTCGTTGCCAAGTCGTAGGCAGACAGGGCCAGCCAGCTTAAGAGGCCATGATGAATGACGTCATCCGGGGTGACACCCCCGAAATTCCCACCATAACGTGCATAAGACTGACCCAAGATCGCGCGCCTAAGGAACTCCGAGGGCAAGATGGCGGTCGCAGCGTCCACGCCATCCAGGGAGGCCCAGGAACAGGGGCAGTCGGGCTGGCGATAACTAGCGGAGGCCGCCAGTCTACCCAAAGAAAGTCAGTGCAGTGAGGCAAGAGGTGAGCAACAGCGGTTGCAGCCGTCTGCGACCGATGGGCATAACATCTTTACCTGCTGGTGCCTGTAAACCACTGGAGAACATAAACATCTATCTCTGTCGCTGAGAGTCTGAATCAAAGGTGGAACTGATGTCAATTACTGCTCTGCCCCATCCATTGCTCTAAGTACTTAGTCGTTCACCGAAATGATTCTGTACTATGCTGTTCTCAAAAACCATACTGGTTGCAGGGTAAAACTTTATGCTCTTGAATGGGGCACATTTAAAACTAATCAGAGAAAGTTATTTTTTACTCAACGCACAATTAAACTCTGGAATTTGTTGCCAGAGAATGTGGTTAGTGCAGTTAGTATAGCTGTGTTTAAAAAAGGATTGGATAAGTTCTTGGAGGAGAAGTCCATTACCTGCTATTAAGTTCACTTAGAGAATAGCCACTGCCATTAGCAATGGTAACATGGAATAGACTTAGTTTTTGGGTACTTGCCAGGTTCTTATGGCCTGGATTGGCCACTGTTGGAAACAGGATGCTGGGCTTGATGGATCATTGGTCTGACCCAGTATGGCATTTTCTTATGTTCTTATGTTCTTATCATTTAGTTGTACAGAAACAGCCTTTTCTAAAAGCTTTCCCAGTGAAATTAAATTGGTAATTGTCTGATAACTTGTCAAAGCCTCAGCAGGCAGACTTCCCTTCTTTATTGGACGAATCACTGAACGTTTTAATACGTCAGGTACAGTTACCTTCTTTCAGAGGCCACATCTTTACATCTGGGGTCTAATGAGCAAAAAGAAGATTTTAACTTGTTTAGATAACTTTCAATCTCCGTTCTAGAGACCGCTTCAAATGTCCCCAACATGAATCAGATCTTGCCAGAAATGTGTCTTCTGGTAATAGTGCTGGCACTGGACATGTTGCTTGGATTTCTGTATAAAATAATTTCCAAGCTCATGGGGAGATATATTTTCCCTCACTACATCCTGATTTGGAGGCTGTAATTAATTATTCTTTTTACCTCTGTAAATAGCTGGTGACGGTGATTGAAAGACAGGCATAACTTGGTACTATAATAATTTTTACTTCTTATTCTTTTAGATAGCTGAATTATTTAATAATCTTATATTAGATCTTACTGTACTTGTATTTTTATCTTACTGTTTTCTCATTTTTAATAAATGAAAAAGTATTTTTAGTTTTATGGGTTTTATTTTGGATCTTATATTGGATTTTATTGTATCTTTTTTTCTTTTCAAAGTTATGTTGATTTTTTATTTTATATATAAACTGTAGAGATAAAAACTTGTTTTCTGTGCAACTTTATATAAAAGTTGCATAAATAAATAAATAAAATTTATTTTAAAGACTGTCAAAATCTAGGTTCATATATTCAGATCTCACATGTTGATAAAAGCTTACATTATCAGGATTAGGTCTCTTCTGTGGCACGCATAGATCTTTTTTTACTCTGAGATCTTGATTAAACCAAGGGACCATCCCATATCTACACTTAATTGAGAGGATTTTACAAGAGCAATATTATAGCTAATAGATGACAAAGTAGCAATCACTAAATTTGCTAGGGTGTTGCCACAGTCAAAAAAGAGAACTTCCTTAGCAGACATCCATTGGGTCCTGAATTCTTCAAGGTCCATAAAACTGTGCTATGTGCATGAGACTGAATTAGAGAATAAGTGAACCCCCCTATATTCATTGCTAAAACTGAAATAAATTAAGTTGCGATCCCTCCAGGGCACTGTTTCTAATATTAGATTGCCTACTGTGCCCCGATTTGCATAAGAATCTGGTCCAGCACAAGTCCTGTTTTATGAGTTGGGTCATGAATTAAAGCCGCCATTTTCAGAGCTGAAGTAACATCTGAAAAACATAAAAAATGTCTTTAGGCTTGTTATCAACATGTATATTTAAATCCCCCAAAACTACAACTTTATCAGAGTGCAAGGTGAACGAGGTCACAAAATCTACAAGGAGGCAAATTCCTACTCAGAGAGCCAGGCGGCCAATATCCATGACTCTATCCTAAAAATCAAGCATGCATTACCCCCCCAAACTCTAGGGAAAGTGTACTAAGCTGAATCCCTCCCCCGCCTCTCCTCCCCTCCCTGGCCTTATGTAACGCAGTAAAACCCAAAGGGCAAAGTAGCCGGTGCAATAATGAGATATCTGAATCTTGATACCAGCCTTCAGTAAGGAATAACATGGAAAGCTGATGGTCCATTAATAATTAGGATACAATCTCAACTTTATCTTTTACTGCACAGATATTAACATAAGCAACAGCTAAAGAAAGCATTTCTACCATGAAGGAAACCCGAAGTGGGAAAGCTAAATCTCTCGTACGAGCATTAGCTGATGGGTTCAGTGCTCTTTTGAAGGGGTTACGCCCGCCCCTTCCTATCACGACTGGGATACATAAAGGCTTGGCAAACATAAGCAATAATGCCAATGAAATGGTCCCATCGCCACGGCCCTTCACCTGTGTGGCCCCCAGAGCTTCCTGTGATGATGTCATCGTGGTGGGCAGAGCTACCCGGCTCCGACTGGCAGTGAGGGAGAGTAGCAGGAATACAGGAGGGTTTGTGCATCAGCTAGCAGAAGTTTTACCAAGGCTCCTACTTCTCTCCTTGCATGGGTCAGGTTCTGCTGCTGCTCCATTTTATTTCTGCATGGGACAACCAAATGATGCATCCTCTGCCTCTCTCCACAGCAGCACAGTAAGTTACTTCGTTATTCATTATTTAGGTAAAACCTCTTCTATTCCACTGCACGGATTGAAATTTACAGTCATGAAATCATCACAATGCAAAGGCTTGGGTTAGGAGGAGAGTCCCATTGTGCTTTGGGGCCTGGTTAAAAGGCAGGAAAGCTCTGGTAGGATTACATGGTCGGTCTGCTGGTGGAGTACCACAGGGATCAGCCTGCGCGGTTCATAGAGGACCTGGAAAAGGGAATGGTGAGTGAGGTGATCCCATTTCCAGGTGACAGAAAATTATTGAAAGTTGTTGAAATGGCAGAGATTGTGAAGAACTGCAGAGGGACCTCGTGGGACTGGGAAACTTAATGGCAGATGAAATTTAATGTGAAAAAGTGCAAAGTGAAGCCCAACTGCAGATAAATGATGCTGGGTTCTGTAATATCGGGAGTCATTATCTAGGAAAAGGACCTTGAAATCCTTGGCTTGATGTGCGACGGAGGCCAAAACAACAAATAGAAAGTCAAGAATGATTTAAAAAGGAATGGAGAATAAAATGAAAAGAATATAACACAATGCCTCTGTCCTGAACTACAGCTTGAGGACTGTGTGCAGTTCATCTGGAGAAAGACACAGCAGAGCTAGGAAAGGTGCGGAGGAGCCAGGTCAACAATAATGACAGAAGGCTTGGAACGTCTCTCCTATAATGAAAGGCTACACAGGCCCTCGAGGGCTCTTCAGCTAAGGAAAGAGACGGCTGAGAGAAGTTCATGAAATCATAAGTGGGTAAATAGAAGATGGTTATTTAGTCTTTCAAAAAATACTAACACAAGGGGGTCACTCCATGAAACAACCTACATATTGAGAACAAATGATGGGAAGATGGGTGGATCACTCAGCCCACTATCAAGCTGTGGATTCTTCTGCCAGAAGACGTGGTCAAGGCGAGTGGCATAGCGGAGTTTAAAAGAGGTTTGAACAAGTTCCTGGAAGAAACGTTCATAAATCATTATTAGCCATATAAAGTAGAGAACACTACGACTATCCTTGGAAGTATCAGGAAATACATCATCTTTATGGGATCTGCCAGGTACTTGTAGCCTGGATTGGACACTGTCGGAGACAGGATGCTGGGCTCGATGGACCTTGCTCTGACCCAGTTTGGCAGGTTCTTATTATTTTCCAGCTTTATCCTTTTCAGTAGTTGCTCACTCTTCCCAGCGCTGACAAACTGGCAGTGGCCAGGACCAGTTGTCTCCTGCTACTTCCACTTTGAGCAGAGGCGACGGCAGGGACCTGTTCTCCTGCTCTGCTGGCCCTGCACCATCTCCATTTTAAAATGAATTGCTGGGCTCCAGGGTGATTCGACTTTCTGCACTACGTGCAGGAAAGGCAGCGGTGACCATCCCACTATTTCATGTGCCTCCTTCCTAACCCCCATGGAAACTGCTTACTCTCCTTTTTATCATGTTTAAATACCTTTCAATAATACAATCTGCTCAATTGTGAATGAATTGTGATGAATCTTTGCAGGGAAATTAATGACTTCCTCGTTAAGCCCAATACCAGATTATACCGTTACAGTTCTTAGTATTAAAAGTTCTGCTTTGCCTCATTGTTTCATGACACATTTTCCCCATAATGCACGTTAGAACATTTTGAAATAAAATTATTCACTACAAAGTGTCAAAGTGCCTTCCGTCTCCTCTCAAACGATGCCAGCTACATTAGAAATACTTTAGAGGGCACTAAATTACAAATAGAAACCTTAAAGTTTTCTATCCTACTAATAAATACCATAAAAGAAACAAATTATCCTTGACAAAATTGACTTATTGTCATAAATTTAAAGTCTTTTAATTTGTAGCATAAATAATCAATGAGTCTCGTTGCCACAAAAGGAAATGAAAACCATCAGAATTTCATAGATTATCCTAAAACCTGCACAACTGTGCGGGGATCCTGCCTTAGCACAGCTGCAAATTTAGGGGCAGATTTTCAAAGGGTTACGCGCGTAACCCCCGAAAAGCTGCCCCTGCGCGCGCCGAGCCCCGGGACGCGCGTATCTCCTGGGGCTTGCAAAAAGGGGCGGGGCATGGCCGGTCCGGGGTGGGGCATGGCCGGTCCGGGGCGGGGCGTGGGCGGTCAGGGGCGGGGCATGGCCTAAGCCTCCAGGCACAGCGGCCATTTGCCGCCGTGCCCGGGATCGCGGGCCGGCCGTTGGCCGGCGCGCGTAAGTTACACCTGCACTAACTTCTTCAACAAAGGTAAGGGGGGTTCTAGGTAGGGCTGGGGGGCAAGTTAGGTGGGGAAGGGAGAGGAAGGTGTGGGGGGGTGGAAGGAAAGTTCCCTCCGATGCCGCTCTGATTTCGGAGCGGCCTCCCAGGGAACGGAGGCAGGCTGCGCGGCTCGGCACGCGCAAGGTTCACACGTGTGCACCCCCTTGCGTGCACCGACCCCCGATTTTATAACATGCGCATGGCAGCTATTCCCCGGCCCAGGGGCTGCTTCGGAGGCCTCGGCACGCTCCAGTAATGCCCCCGGACCGGCACCGCTTCCACGCCCCCAGCTGGATTTACGCGTGCAGGGCTTTTAAAATGTACCCCTTAGGTTTGTAACATTCAGAAAATGCATAATAATTCCTATACATAAAATGCAATCAGATCCCTTGTTATACAACTCCCCACCAAAAACTTACCAAACTTCTCATTGGTAAAAGTTTTAAAAAGAGCCCAGGTTTTAATAGAGATGTGAATCGGAACCGGAATCGGTTCGGATTCCGGTTCCGATTCACATGTGGGTTTTTTTCATCGGGCCCGATCGCGGTTTTGTTTATCGGCTGCGCCCGAGCCGATAAACAAAAAACCCACCCCGACCCTTTAAAACTAATACCTTAGCTTCCCCCACCCTCCCGACCCCCCAAAAACGTTTTACAGGTACCTGGTGGTCCAGTGGGGGACCCTGGAGCAATCTCCCGCTCCCGGGCCGTCGGCTGCCACTAATCAAAATGGCGCCGATGGCCTTTGCCCTTACCATGTGACAGGGTATCCGTGCCATTGGCCAGACCCTGTCACATGGAGGGAGCACTGGATGGCCAGCGCCATCTTGTGCTCCTACCATGTGACAGGGGCTGACCTGCACTCGGACCGTCGGCTGTCAGTATTCAAAATGTCATACAACAATTTTAAATGTTTAGTTATTTTGATTTTATTATTTTATTGTATTGCATTTTTAGATTTGGTTGCTTTTTATTTTTTTGTATTCCATACTTCTATCTTTATCACTTCAGTGTGAAAGCAGGTTACAAATGGCAAATAAATAAATAGCTATGGACAAGGAACTTTATAAAAGAGATCCCTTTTTACCAATGGGAAAGCAACTTCTTCACATCAAGCGTGGATCTGAAGGAAAACTTGCTGCTTGTTTGCAGAAGAGATGTAAGCAAAAGGAATATTAAAAGAAATGCTCTTTGTTTTGATTCATATTTTTCATTTCTGAACCATTTTTTAATTTGTTTTTCATTTTGTATATTTTTTTTCATTTTTCTTATTTTGGGAAAAATGTGGGTGCTATTTTCTGAAATGAATGAACCTGAAAATTATAGTGCTTTTTAGGAGAATCATGTATTGTTTTGGACTTAAATGAATGATAATAAAACTGCTTTTTTTTGGTTTGGATTACCATTTGTTTTTAAATGAATGCACTCCCCTGGTAAACATTGATTATATACGGTACTTTCACAGAATAGTGAACCGATATGGAAGCTGAAGTATTGGGGTACTGCCAGGGATGCAGCACCTGCAGGGGTCCCTGCTCCATCCCTACCTTTAGCCTCTGTATCCATCTCTTCAGCGTCCATGCAAGACAAGGATGCACATGTTCTAGAGCAAAAACCATGCAAGAACCGTTTTGTTCTTTTTACTGACATGAGGGTAAGAAAACCTCCAGTGAGGTCCATGATATGAAACTATCTTTTCAGCAGGCTTTAAGCATGCTCAGTTAGGATTGTGGGAGAGCAGTGATCACAGGCTGAAGAGGGAGATAGGAAGGGAGTTAGCAGGCAGACTGATAGAGGCTCTCGTTCATTTATTTGTTTATTGATGGGTGTTTGTAACAGACTATTCCAAGAAAAAGAATCAAAGGAGAGAGCACAATTTGTTCAATAAATGCAATAAGTTAGAATTACATGAACCCAGACTACAACAAAATCTCATAATTACAAATATAATATTACAAATACATAAAGTACAAAATACAAGTAGCAAATTAAATTGACAGGGAATTGATGCTATGAACATTCCTCTCCTACATCAGTTTCTGTCCTCTTGACTCACCTCTGTCTCCAGTTTACTGAGCATTTTGGCAGGAACCAGAAAACGGAGCCTCCATATGCATTACCAGTGAGGTACCTGCTGTCTCCATCCACCATCAAACAAATGACGGTGAGGGATGAGGTACCTGGCGTGGTGCTCTCACGCGGAGGGAGGGGAGCCAGGAGAAACACCTTTATCCTACATTCACCTTCCTAGAAACTAGAGGGAGGGAAGAAGGCCCCTTGGATTAGGGAGGGGGAAGGATCCATGAGTGATCATGGCCTATAAGGATGTGAATCCATTTATGTTCTGGCTTATTTTATCCAAAATGAATGCAGGGTCCCAATGAAAAACTCAAAATGAAAACAAACAAAGCTTTTCAGGAAGTAGTACGCGCTATTAGCAAATAGCTTGTACTTTTTGCTGAGAACTTAAAAAAATAAGTAGCCCCGTCACTGGGTTAGGGAATACCCAGATCATCTGAGCCAAGCCTAGCCAGTGCTTATCCCTCCCAGAAATCAGCTCAGTGAGGGTCAGGCTTCCCAGAAATCAGGCAGGGCCCAGGTTAGTCCCAGCCTGGGGATCTTCCTGCCTGCCTTCAGAGGCGGGAATATATGTGAAGGCTCTTCCCTGGCTGATCCACATCATCACCAGGTGGCTTGGATTGACCCGGGATGTCCAGGCAGGAGGAATGGAAGGAATAGGGGTTTCTTGCACTGGATGTAGCCCTGGGAGGAGATGGTACTCTGGTGCGAGCTGGAAGGGAGTCTAGGGGTGGGACAGGTGGCAGTAAGAACCGATGCAGGTGCAGGAATGTATTGGATTCCTCAGAGTCCATTTCTTCCACCTCCTCATTTTCTTCTTGTTCTAGTCTCAATCTGCAGGAATCTGTAGCCTAAACTTAAGAAAATAAGAAGTCAGACCAAAGGTCCATCAAGCCCAGCATCCTGTGTCCAAAAGTGGCCAATCCAGGTCACAAGTACCTGGCAGGTACCCAAACATGAAGCAGCTCCCATGCCACTGATGCCGGTAATAGCAGTGGCTGTTTCCAGGATGGTTCTTTCCAAATTGGCACAGGTGCTCGACTGCGCACCCGGGGATATGGCGATTTTATAAGGTGAGTGCACATAGACGCGCATCTTATTAAATACAGTAGGTGTTTGCCTGTGTCTGCCCAGTTTTAAATGGGCTCGCACCTTGTCCATAGCTAGGTGCACAAATGCCGTTTCCACCACGTACGCCAGGGAATTTTAATAGGGGCACGCATCCATGCTATTGCCAGTTTCACCAGTTTGTCCACCAGTTCACCCATTTATGAGCCAGGTCCCCCAAACCCCCTGGTTTAACTGCACTCCCCCAGTTACCTCAGGCCCTTTAAGTCCCATTTTCTTCTGACTTACATCTCCTCCATAGCAGAAATAAATGTATGCGGTGCGTGCTGAGGTGCCTGGGTAGATCCACGCACATACCATGCCCACTCCGTGAGACGTGCCCACTCCGTGAGACGTGCACTCATCTCTTGAGTTTTGAAAACAGGGAGGGCACATGTAAGCCTGAGCTGTGTGTACGTCTTCTAATCGATGCATGCGCTGGGCTTTTAAAATTCACCCTTAAGTCAATTTGATGCAGTTTATGGACTTCTCCTCCAGGAACTTATCCAAACCTTTTTTAAACCCAGCTACACTGACTGCCCTCACCACATCCTCTGTCTTATCCCCCCACTATGGGGCAGATTTCCAAACCACACGCGTGTAAATCCAGGAGGATCTATGCGCGTAAGGGGGTTACGCGCGCTGGGCCTATTTTCAAAAGGCCCGGCAGCACACATAAAGCCCCAAAACACGTGTAAGTCCCAAGGCTTGAAAAAATGGGCGGTCTGGGGGCGTGGCAGGGGCGTGGTGGTCTGGGGGCGTGGTGGGGGCATGGCCAGAGGCTTCTCCACGGCTGCTGGGCCAGGGGATCGCACGCTGGCACTTGGCCTCCGGCAGGCGTAACTTCCACAACGAAGGTACGGGGGGTTTTTTTCGGGCTGGGGGCGGGACAGGGAGGGGAAGTGTGCACCCCTGGTTTTATAACATGTGTGTGGCTGCACGCGCATGTTATAAAATCGGGCGTACATTTGTGCGCGCCGGGTGTGTACATTTTAAAATCTGCCCCTATATCATTTACCAGCAAACTGAGAATATTAGAGACTTACACCAGGCTATTTGTTTTAGTTTTACCAGGATTTATCACAACACCTTAATGATTGTCAGGGAATGGATTTGTTACTAGACAATAATAGAGAAGATTATACTTAGCAGATGTTATAAAATCAGCAAAACAATAACGTATCACATTAGCCAGCACATGAAGCAGAAAAATTGCTAAAAAGCCTAAGTGACTGCCCACAGATAACAAGAGAAAACTCCAAATCTCACCATTTATTTACACTCATTTTTAATCTGCCCAATACAAGACACACAACTAAAAACAAATAACAGAAGAATTAAAATTTAAAAACAAGTGAAATTAAATTCAACCAATTTAAAAGCTTCACGAAACAAGTAAGGCTTGACCTGTTTTTGAAAGCAAACAGCCAGATTATGTGCAGAGCGAGATCGGCGCCAGCCTCCGGTCTTCACCTTGGTGTCGCACAGGCCTTCAAGATATCACCGCTGGCATTTTCGCCGCCACCTCACACTCCTCCGCAAATTTAGATGCCACTTCACCCCCGTGCTAGTGGGTACCCGAAGCCTGGCCGGGTAGATGAGCGTTGCTTTATCTCCCAGCGCGTGCAGCCTAGAACAAATCGGCGCCATGGCCTGCCTTTGTTGAGACACCGCCACGGAAAAATCCTGAAATACAGGCATCCGCTGGTTTTCATATTGAAGCAGCTTACCCCCATGAATGAGCACCAAAATCTCGGCCTTGTGCACGAAATTCAATATTTTTGCGATAACCACCCTCGGGCGAGACTCATTCGCACTCTTCAGGCCCAGACGGTGTGCGCGTTCAACGCACAACGGGCCATGTGCTGCTGATAAGCCAAGCGTCGTTTGCAGCCAAGATTCTAAAAACTTTATCAACTCACAGTCTGGTATGCTCTCAGGCAGACCCACAAAACAGAGATTCGCTCTCCGCGAGCGATTTTCTAGATCTTCCATGCGGTCTGAATGTTGATTCACTATTAGTTTAAGCGCCGCAAGCTCTTGTTGTACTGATTGGTGGCCATCTTGCAGATCAGAGATCCGTTGCTCAGCATCTTCAAAACGGGTTTCAAAAGTGTGGAAAGAAGCAGACAGCTCCGTTAGTTTTGACGAAATTAAAAGCAGTTCTGGCTTAATCGTTTCTTGTATCGCCGTTTTAATTTCTGCAAGACCCGCGGGTAACACCGCATCTGGGGACTGCTCCTCCCCCTCAACTGAGGTGTCAGGAGACCTCACCAGGTCATTTCCTTTTCTCTATCTTTTTTCGTCAATCGCGATGTCATGGCAGCGCAAGATGTCTCACACACCATACCAGCTACTGGAGTTGTTTAGCAGGTGAAAGCAGTATTCCAATGATGATGGATAGGCCTCAATAGTTAGCGAGGTCACCAAGAAGGGAAAATGTGCTTCCTTTCCCCTCACAGCATCACGTGACTCCTCCCGCCAGGCCTTTTTAAAATAGGCCCAGTGCGGTAAGGCTGGTTACGCGTGTAACATTTTGAAAATCTGACCCTTAGTGAAAATTTATGGCTCACCCCTTCAAATCCTGCCACCATCCTTCTCATTCCTAGTGGCACTAGCGGTCTTCCAGCCTTAGTAGCTCTCTCTGAATTATGAGAGGGAGTGTACAGATCATACTGGACTAAGATTAAAAAAAAGTGTTAGTACATTGATATTTTCCACTTGCTGACAAATCATAAAGACAGAAAGAATTCTGGTAAGAAGGAGGATAAGAAAAGGTGTAAAAGGAGGAGTAATTTGTATTGAGTTTAGCACCCCCAATCATTTAGAAAAGGTGGCTGCTACGCTGTCAAGTGTTATGGGTCATTATGATCCTTGCTACTATGGGACCTGGTTGGCGAATGGATACAATCGTTGCTGCTTATAAGGATTATGACAGCTAGGCCTAGCTCAATTACAATGAACTCTTCTTTATAAGATGGAAAAGAACTAGTTTATATCATGGGGCATTCAGGATAAGACTTTGTGGTTGACACAAATGACCACTAAGACATCTGGGATGGGTCAGCAGGGGGTAGCCAGGGGATCGAGGGAATGGGGAGGCTCAGAACAGTGTTGCTTTGAAAGTTGCCACCTCCCACCTGCCCTGTATTTTGATATTCTTTATATATTTGCTATTCACCTTTGGTGGCTGTGTTTTTGTTTGATGCAGCTGGAAGTCTTGGGTACCCGACAAATTTTTAATCTGCCCATTACCAGTACCTGAGTCATATGAACTGTCCATTCCTTGGTAATGTTGTATGTGGGTTGAGTCTAGTCACTCTAGGTGTTGGCTCTTTGCTAGTTGTGGCAGGTGCTCTTTGCATGATGATGAGCTGTTCCATGCCTACAGTTTGGTCAACCTGGAGGTAAGATATCATGCTGGGACATGACAAATAGACTACCGGGGAGCCTCTGATGGGATGAGGTGATGGGAGGTTCCTGTAGGCACTGTCTCCTCAGACACTATTATGTTGATAATAAAACTGTGGACTTTGACCTTCAAAAGCTTGTCTGTATTTTGTCTGCTATACTGTGTTAGTTTAATGTATGAAAGGATGGATATGGAGTGAGCTGGATGCTCCGGGATAGCTCTCTTTCCTAAGCTTATAAAAAATAGAAATGTATTTTCATGGGAAGCATGATTTTTTCTAGTAAATGAAGAGGGTAATTTTATAACAGTCCACTTTGGGCAAAAGTCTGCATGTGGAAGGTTCACTTGTCAGAGCTGACGTAAGTGCTAAATCCATTCTGAATATCAGTGGCCATAAGCCGAACCCTGCATGGCAGATGTGCAATTTAGCAGGTGGAAATGTGTGTGAGCAGATTTATGAATTCATCCACAGGCAGCAGAAGGAGTGGTAAATCAACAATCCAAGGGAATTGTGCAGAAAAAATATATTAAAGATCCACACTTGAGTCAAATAGATGGAATAATTCTTTTGTTGGTACAGCAACTCCACAGTTTACATTAAGCATTAGAGATGTGAATCGGAACCGGAATCTGATCGGTTCCGGCTCCGATTCAAATCTTAAAATTTTTATCGTCCAGCTCGATTTTTTTTTATCTGCTGCGCCCGATCCGTTAACAAAAAAACCCTCCCCCACCCTCCCGAACCCCCCAAAAAGTTTTAAAATTACCTGGTGGTCCAGTGGGTGGTCCAGTGGGCGGCCAGCCATGGCCCGCGCCATCTTTAAAGATGGCGCCGGCCATCCAGTGCTCCTACCATGTGACAGGGGCCGGCCAATGGCACGGATTCCCTGTCACATGGTAAGGGCAAAGGGCTATCGGCGCCATTTTTATTAACGCAGCCAATGGCCCGAGAGCGGGAGATCACTCCCTGCGCCCCCACTGGACCACCAGGTAATTTTAAAACTTTTTTGGGGGTTCGGGAGGGTGGGGGAGGCTAAAGGGTAAGTTTTAAAGGGTCGGGTGGGGTTTTTTTTTTATCGGGCCATCGGCGCCATTTTTATTAGTGGCAGCCAAAATGGTGCCGATGGCTCGAGAGCAGGAGATCGCGCCGGGACCCCACTGCTGGACCACCAGGTAATTTAAAATATTTTGGGGGGGCTTCGGGAGGGTAAGGGATTCGTTTTAAAGGGTCGGGGTGGGTTTAGGGGTTGTTTTGGTGTGCCGGTTTTCCCGCCCTCCCCCCAAATAACTCCCGTACATGATTAACAATTTTTCACGATAAATCAGGGGAATTTGTATTGTATCGTGCACTCTAACGATTTTTAACGATTTAAAAAATATCGGACGACTTTTTAAATCGTCAAAAAACGATTCACATCCCTATTAAGCATATCATCATGTTTCAACAAATCCCCCGACATGGACCCATGTATCACCGTGAGGCTGCATCGGGAGGGACAGCAGTAAATTTAACAGTTCTGCAACAGAAAATTAAAAGAAGGTGTGGAAACAGAAATAACGATGGGAAACTTCTTAAACTGAAAGAATTTTTTTTTAATTTTTATTTATTCATTTATTCATTTTACAATCAAGAAAATATTTACTTGATTAAGAAATTTGAGGTTTGATCATTTACAATGAAAAATAAAGAAAAAAAACAAATAAAGCAATTAGAGAATACATCAATAAATCAAAACCCCCAAAATAAGTCCAAAAGAGAAGGAAACTTAAATTATACAAATATAGTGTAATATAATATACTATTATACCATAACTATATCCATAACTGTGCATTCTTTAATCTAAAGGGAAGAAAAATACCTTGTTTTGGAGATACATATATACCAGACTCTAGGTATCTCTTCCTACCTTCACTATTCTGTTTCTCCTTTCTTTTTATCAAGAAATTCAGCAAGCTGTGAGGGTATAAAAAACAAAAACTTATTTCCTTTATAAGAGACCAAGCACCGACAGGGAAATCTTAATTGGAATGTTGCCCCTAGCTGTAAAGCCAGTGGTTTTAAAAGTAGAAACTGCTTTCTCTTCTTTTGAGTAATATTTTAAACATCTGGAAAAATCCTAATTTGCATATTCAAGAAGGTCTGCATTCTATTTTTAAAGAACAAATTTAAAATCCAATCTCTGTGTGGTTCCAGTGTAAATATAACTATCATATTAGCTGTTTTTGCCAGCAATGAATCAGATGTTTCAAGCATTTCTGTTACATTTAACTCTGCAACTGGTCCTGCTTGGTCTCCTTTAACCTCTCTGCTCGCTTCTCTAGCTATTTCAGTATTCTCATTTTTATATGGTATATAGAATACCCTAGTGACTGGTGGGATACTCTCTTCTGGAACCTTCAAGACTTCTCTTAAATATCTTTTATACATCTCCTTAGGGGATATAAGAGGTAATTGCGGGAAGTTCACAAAACGTAGGTTTTTACCTTTCAAAGTATTCTCCATATTCTCTAACCTAATCTGTAAATTCAAATTATCTCTAACTATAGTATCTTGTATATTCTTACTAGATTCCAACAATCCTTTATTATCAATATTCTGACAAGTTAAACTAGTTGTTTTTTCCAATATTTGAATACACTCTTCATGATCTTGTACTTTCTCAGAATACACACTAAGTTGCCCAGATATATGCTTCCCCAAGCCCTCTATCGCCTCCCAAAGTGATTCAAGCATTATAATTTTAGGCTTTATTATTTGAAAGTCCATTGTTGTCTTAAAAGGAGTCGAGTTCTTTTGTCTGATTATACTGCAGTCTCCCAAGGTTATACTGTCAGCAACCTCCCCACTCCTGTTTTGAGTGGGGGTTTCGATATCACTTCCCGGAGTCGGGTTCCCTGTCTGACCATTCCCTCTGTCTACAACTTTGGTAGACAAAGTGACCACCTCCTCCTCCAGGCTTCTCTGCGATGCAGGATTTGCTGGCGCTTCCCTAGATATCGGCGAGAGTGATAGATCAGTGCCAGGAGAGAGGCTCTGTTCTATATATAAAGAACCTCCTCCATGCGGCTCAATCACCGATTGTTGCCCCGTTCAAATTACATGAGAGTCCATTGGGCCAGTCAAAGCGAGTTTCAGAGTGGCTCCAGGGCCAGCACGCTCTTTAGCTCGCCTCTTCCTGGCTGTATGAGGCATTTTTATTATACCAATATATAAAATATGGACTCAAAATCTCCCAATAATAGTCTAAGTTCAAATAATCACATTTTCCTTCCCATGGAGACTGGGGGATATGAGATCATTATTAATTATTTATTAAACAAGTGTACCTTAATCGCAGTCCATTCTTTAGTTTCTTGAGAGAGGGAAGTTAGAACAAAGCCGCACACCCCTTAGGTGCGCGCGGCTTTGGCAACGTGCCGGCGGCGGCACGCGCCGTAGATAGTCCACTTTTAAAGCTCTCTTTAGGCGTCACTGGATGATGACATCACAAAGTAGGTGAACCCGGAACACCTCTGTCGGGGCCTGGTATAGCGTCCAGTACCCCCGGTAAGGCTTCAGGGCTCTCTCAGATAGTGTCCTTTCCTCCCAGTCTCATTGTAAACTCCAGTTAGTCCACTTTTAAAGCTCTCTTTAGGCGTCGTCGGATGACGACGTCACAAAGTAGGCGAACCCGGAACACCTCCGTCGGGGCCTGGCATGGCGTCCAGTACCCCCGGTAAGGCTTCAGGGCTCTCTCAGACGTGTCCTTTCCTCCAGGTCTCCTGAAAGAATTTAAACATACCTGAACCAATTTCTGCGCACAAGTTGACCTGGAGTGCATAGGAGAGGTAAAACAGAAAGCCCTTTAATGCTGAAAAAATGGCGTGAAAAAGCGCCAACCAATGAAAAAGAACCGGAAAACGGACATGGCAGAGGACTGCAAACCAAAACTATGTGAATACACCCTATTCAATTTCGTTATTCAAACCATATGGAGCCAAACTATTTAAAGTGTAGATCCATATTTGTTCCCTATGGACTAGTGTCTCAGAGAAATTCCCCCTCCTGGCGTGGAGGAGACAACACATTGATAACACATCGATAACACAATATCTCAAATCAGAAATATTGTGAGTTTGGGCGACCCAATGGGTGACTAAGGGGGCATTTTCACGTTGATTGATGAGACTAGAACGATGTTCGATGATCCTGGTCTTGATCATTCGAATCATTTTACCGACATAAAGCATCTGGCAAGGACATGTGATGACATAAACAACTCCAGGCGTAGTACAATTAGAGTTGAAACGTAATGGAAATGTTTTGTTCAAAGTGGGATGGCAAAATGAAGACAGAGATAATGATAGTGAACAAACAGAACAAGTCCCACAGGGGCTGTGGCCCTCAAAAGCTGATAAAGGAGGAGTATCTGGAGATAGTTCAGAGTGAACTAAGAGATCTCTGAGATTTTTTCCCCGATGAAAAGTAAAACGAATTGGGCGAGCAAATACCTCATGCATTGATAACAGGGGCCAATAGTGGCGGATAATGGACGTGAGAGCTTTGCTTTGCACCAAAAATGGCAAGATACAATTTATGATTCCTTCAAAGGAGCAAGACTGAGTAGAAAGAGAAGGTCTCGATTAGCATACAAGGCACATTTAAAGGCTTTTTTCAGAATAGAGTAAGGGTACCCTCTCACTCTAAACCAATCTAACATCTGCTTAGCTTGAGTAGTAAATTCAGATTTAGACAAACATAGCTGCCAAAGTCTCAGAAACTGACCAAAGGGGATATTGCTTTTCAAAGCATGAGGGTGATGTTGCGATCCTTTGTTTTTCTAAAAATTGATGTGGTAAATGTGTTTGAATCAGATGAAATAAGAATGTCTAGAAACGAAATGTGGGCACGATGAATGTTGAAATTGAATTGTAGATGACCATTACAATTATTCAGCCAATGTAGAAATGAAAAAAAAATGTACATCTGTGCCTGTCCAGATTAAAAGAATATCATCAATGTTTCGAAGCCAGAGAGAAATATACATCCACCAATTAGAGGGGTAAATGAATTTTTCCTCGAAGTCAGAAATGTAGAGGCAAGCTAAACTCAGGGCCATCGTAGCAAACACTGCAATTCCCTTAATTTGTTGGTAATAGACTGACTCGAAAAGAAAAAAAAGTTTTGTCAAAGCTATTCTAGTTAATGAAACTAGAAAATCAGTGGGAACACAAACCGGAGCCGGGCGTAAATTAAGACTGTCTTCAATAAGGAGAACAGCCTCCTCCTGAGGTATGTTAGAATAGAGCGAGACAATATCCAGTGTCACAAAAAAGAAGGCTACACTAGGAACAGGCAGATCCTGTAACATCATGAACAGATGTGAAGAATCTTGGACAAATGTGAGGCTCTTAGGAACAAATGGCTGGAGAAAAAAGTCAACAAATTTTCAAAGAGGCTCTAGCAGAGAGCCTATCCTGGAGACAATGGGACAGCCCGGTGGATTTTGGAGAGACTTATTGATTTTATGTAAGATATAAAATGTGGGGGTAACCGGATGTTCCACCATCAGAAAATGCGCTTCCCTAGTAGAAAATAAACTTGCAATTGAGTGTGTTCAACACCAACTCCTTAATGTTTTTTTGTAAAGTGACCGTGGGGTCAGAAGATAGTGGAAGGTAAAAAACTGAGTCCTGTAACTGACGTGTTATCTCCTCCACGTATGCTGACCTAGCTAAAATGACAATCCCGCCCCCTTTGTCAGCGGGTTTTATAATGATGATGTGATCATCTGTTAAAGATCTTATAGCTAATCTTTCATTTTTCGTAATATTGGATTTGAAATATTGGGGACCGGATCCCAATTTTTCAATATCCATACGTACCATTTTTTCAAATGTTAAAAGAGCAGGATCAAAGGGAGCACCTGAAACTCATCTTGATTTTTTAGACATAATAGAGGCATCACGTGGCGAAACAGAATCAGAGAAAAAACATTTAAGTTTGAGCATTCGAAATACTATATAAATGTATCTGAACATCAAATGGGTCATACATGATAGTAGGTATAAATGACAGTCCTTTCTCCAAAATTCTGCTCTCTTCATCTGATATCGAGCGGGTTGACAAATTAAATACTAAATCAGAAGAATGTTGCATTATTGCCAAGGATCTGTGAGATGCTGAGGTTGTTGTCGCATATTGCGGGTAATCCGAGAGTTCTGCTGCATTTGCTGGCCACAAGGATGCGAGTATCGAGAGTTCTTTAAAGCAGGACCCGGCTCTACAAAAGATTGAGGCAAAAGAGCTTGTGGAACATGAGATTCAGTAGAAAATAATAAACCAGAGGATGATAAAGCTGAAGTGCCTGGATGAGCTTTGTGATCCAAGGTTGACACGTTTCATTTCCAGAAGAATCCTCCGAGTAGGATTGAGCAAAGGAGACAGATTTTTTTGGTAAACGTCTGACTGACTACCAATAGAGCCTAGGCTTGGGAAACTCCCAAGCCTAGGCTCTATTGGGGGAGTAACCATAGGCATCACTTCACCGGCTCCCTCACTCACACTGCAGGTCACTCTGCTTCTCAGAGACCACAAATTCTCTACGCTGGCTCCAGTAGATTCCGGGGCCGGAGGAAGTTTCATCCTGCAAGATGCGGTAGAACAACTGCATATCCCTACTCGCCCGTGCCCAAGGCCATTGATTCTATCCTCCATCCACGGAGATCCCCTGCCGGGGAGAATAACTCATCACACGGTTCCACTGGATTGCCACATTGCGCCAAATCATACTGAACTTATCACCTTCTATGTCATTCAGAAAGCCAGTCACCCAGTTGTTCTTGGTATTCCTTGGTTGCAACGTCATAATCCACAGTTCGACTGGATGTCTTTAAAACTTATTCACTGGGGCCCAGCATGCCATGAGACCTGCATTAAAACTTGGGATTCGGCCCTGATGGACATAAAGAAACTTCTTACTGAAAACTTCCTAGCAATAAACACTTCCAAAACAGAGCTCCTCATCATTTCACCACACAATAATATCTCCTTCAACCCATCACTCATCTCACCCTTGGACTCACTCCATTTACAACAAGTCCGCAGTCTTGGCTTTATCGTCGATAATCATTTCTCCTTGAAGAAATTCATCACGGATACAATAAAAAATGGATTCTTCAAATTACATACACTAAAAAGAATTAAACCTCTGCTACATCCTTATGACTTCAGGACAGTGCTTCAAGCCACAATATTACCAAAACTGGACTACTGTAATGCTATACTTCTAGGTCTCCCTAAAAACACACTACAACCACTACAGATGTTACAAAACGCCGCTGCTCGCCTACTCACTAATACACACCGCCATGATCACATTACTCCAGCTCTCATGTTCCTTCATTGGCTTCCTGTAGCATCTAGGATTCTTTTCAAAGTTCTCACACTCATCCATAAGTCGATCTACAACCAAGATATGCAATGGTTCCACGACCACTTTACTTTCCACACTTCAAAGAGACCAATTAGAAAAATGCACCAAGCCAAACTTTCGTTATTTCCAATTAAACACATCAAACATGCGGCCACTAGAGAACGCTCATTCACGATAGCCGGCATTAACATTTGGAACAAAATGCCCACTGATCTACGCCTAGAACCCTGCCACAGGAAATTTAAGCAGAACCTCAAAACCTGGCTGTTTGAGCAAGCTTACACTCACTGACCATGTCTACTCCTGATTTTCCAATTTATCTATCCTGTATAACCCTTCTCCTACGATCCTCCACTGCTGACCCGTATAGATGTTCCTCGCCGCTATAAATTGACTTTACTGTCTCTGATCACATGGTTAACACTCGACTTACTATTTAACATTGAACTGTTCTTTGCTTTCGTTCATTGGTTTATTGTACTTGTTTTAAATTCTTGTTAATAATTGAACCATTTGATACACTGTATTTCCTGTCGAATGTAAAGCTTATTGCTGTGTTATTGTTTATTGTAAACCGAGGTGATGTTTTTAACGTGCTGCGGTATATAAAAAAAAATCACTAAATAAATAAATAAATTAATTAAAAGATCAAATCCCTCATGTAGTTACATCTGCACCAGTCATCTTGAGGGTTTGCCTTCCCAGTAGTGTCAGTTCACTGATGTCTTCTCAAAAAAAGCCGCGGATACATTGCCCCCGCACCAAGAATTTGATTGCACCATTAATCTGGTTCCTGGAGCTACCCTGCCTCATGGTAGCATCTATCCGTTATCTGCCTTGGAGACCCATGCTATGACCGAATATATCCAAGACAATCTACAGAAGGGATTTATTCGATAATCCAAATCTCCAGCTGGGGCTGGCTTCTTCTTTGTTGGGAAAAAAGATGGGACTTTGCGTCCATGTATTGATTTCCTTGGGCTAAATGCTATCACTATCAAGGACTGATACCCATTACCGCTTTGTTGTGTCCGTCGCTGTCCGACGTCTCTGCTCCGCCCACCTTACCTCGTTGGTGACTCCCTTCGGAGTTGATGGAAGGCTGCAAGCCGCCATGTTGACCAGATGCCTAAGGGCATGTGCGCGACCCGACTGATATACCAGCATTGGTGCGAACCTCAGGTGCATCCCCCTGAGATGACGTCACCAGCTCCAGATATTTAAGATCTCAGTTTTCACTAACAAGACGAGTTAGCAAGGGTTCGCTTCCTCCTGGTCGCTGCGGATGGGATTCACTTTCCGCAACCCTAGCTACTCTGCCTCCTCAGACTTCACTAGAGGTACCCGCTCCTCGGGGGCCTTGCTTTCTCTTTTTCTTTGCAGGTCGCAGTCTGGAACCGGTACTCGCTCCTCGAGGGCCCATGTCCCGGACTTGCTCCTGAATACCACTTCTGCTAAGAAGTCATCACTGCTTACAACATTGTGAGTTTCCATCTATTTCTCTGAGCTTTCCCTGGGTCCAGGTACTCGCTCCTCGAGGGCCTAATGTATACCATCTCCTGGGCTGCCTTAAGAGACTATTGTGTGAGTGTTACCATCAAGGACTTGTTCCAGAACTATGCATATAATGCCTACTCGCTGTCTTAGTTTCTCTACAGCTCAGCCACCCTGGGATCGCTGTTCCAATACCTGAGGGACTACAGCCCAGCCGGGCGCTTCCAGCTTGTCATGCCTTTCGGATTGACCAACGCTCCTGCAGTATTTCAGCACCTCATTAATGAGATATTCCGAGATCTGCTTTATGTTTGCGTAGTAGTCTACCTGGACGACATTCTGATTTTTTTCTTCCGATTTACAGACACATCGGCAACACGTTATTCAGGTGTTACATCGCCTAAGAGAGAACCATCTATATGCTAAAATCGAAAAATGCATCTTTGAACAGGAATCACTAACCTTTCTGGGGTACATCATCTCCAAACAAGGTTTCCAGATGGACCCCTCCAAATTGAAATGTATCCAAGAATGACCTAGCCTAATGGATTACATGCACTTCAGCGCTTCCTTGGATTCGCTAACTACTATCGTAGTTTTATTAAGAATTTTTCTAAGCTGGCTGCACCTCTCACTGCCCTTTCTGGTAAAGGGGCGAACATCAAGGCCTGGCCTATTGAGGCTGAAGAAGCTTTCCATGTGCTCAAAAACTCTTTTCTCCAACAACCTTGACTTCGGCATCCAGATCCCAGATGTTTATTTATGGTAGAGGTAGATGCTTCTGCTGAAGGAGTAGGATCTGTTTTAAGCCAGAATGACACATCAGGAACCTCTCATCCTTGCTCCTATTTTTCTAAAAACTTTTCGTCAGCAGAACGTAATTACTCCATCAGTGACAAAGAGTTTCTTGCCATAAAGCTTGCATTTGAGGAGTGGTGGCAGTGGCTGGAGGGAGCTCAACACCGTATAACAGTATACACGGACCATAAGAAGTTGGTGTACCTCCAGCAAGCTCAACATCTGAACCCGCACCAAGCTTGTTGGGCGTTCTTTTTTACACGTTTTAACTTTGAACTTCAATATCGACCAGCTAACAAGAACATTAAGGCAGATGCCTTATCCTGATCCTTCTCTGCTGAAGACATAGAGGAGCCTATTCAACATATTATAGATCCGGCTTGCATCACCCTCTCTGTGACATTCACTGTCCTTCCCGATGCAGTCTCATGGCGAAACACGGGTCCGTGTCGAGGAATTTGTTGAAACATGATGATATGCTTAATTTAAACTGTGGGGTTGCCGTACCAATGAAAGAATTATTACATCTATTTGACTCAAGTGTGGATCTTTAATATATTTTTTCTGCACGATTCCCTTGGATTGTTGAGCAGATTTATGTAAATACTTTCAAAAACGGAAACTGCTGACAGCTGGTGGCAGAGTGTTCTGTTCCTGTTTCAAATAAATAAACAAATAAATAGATGGGTTTAGCCCCGCCTCCAGCTGTGCCTCTGGAATGCCTCTTCCTAGTCATGAAAAGGTCTGTGGGAAGTCGCTTTTGTGAACATTTTTACCACCACAGCCCCTTGGTGAATTTTCAGAAGCCCATTTACGCTCATAAAACTGGGTTTTATGTGCATAAATCCCATCAAGAATTCAACCCAAAAGGTTTAATTAATGTTAAGAAAAGAATCCTGTTTATCCAGAGTTCCTATGTATTATTTGGGCTGGGGTGCATGAGGAACAAGAACTGGAGCAGTGTCGATGTCCCTCACATGTATTTGTGGTTTCTTCTGTGACTGTAGTGAGCATTAATGGGCCCCACTTTGCCGTAATTTTAAGTTTGCTTTGCACAGAATACCCATGACAGGTTTAGTGTAGAGGAGTGCACATGGACTGATTCATTATTCCTATTTTAGTTCTTTTTATGCTTAATCTGTTTCCTAAATGAGTTTCTATCATTTTGAGATTCAGAGATGGTGACACACTTTACTTAAATTCCCCTTTATTATTTCTGTGCTGCTTGGGGAGATCATGTGATCTGATTGTTTTAATAGCTATGACAAATGTATTTGATATTTCTACTGGAGAAAAGATTTTTCTAGTAATCTTGGAGAGGAAATGCAGGCATCCCTTGAAGAGTGACCTTAGTCTCTCCCCCCTTATTAAAGAAAATGATGCTTGCTGTGTTAATTAACAAAATATATCATTGCATCAACTCTATTTGTTTAGTCTGAATGGACATTACTATGGAAATTGCAGATATTTACTGGTAAATGAATTAGTGCCATCTGTGATTTCCAGGACTGAGACCGCAGCACTCTCTCTTAGATTCCTTTGGGAGCATGGGAAAAAGCAGTCACATTTCCCCAACCCCTGTGTATTCATACTTTTCTGAAATATGCAAAACCATCTGTGGATGTGTTCACCCGCTCCATTTCTATATTTCATGTGCTTGCATGCATGTGCCTATGCATTTTCTGGCGAGAGGGTTAAAGTGCTTCATCCCGTCTTCGCGTTAATTAGAGCCTTGGATGCCGGAGGGTCTGCGTGGCTCCTCTTTTGCACCTTGGGATCACGGTGTGGCATTGCATTCTGCCCGATTCCACTTTGCGAGGGGTGCACCTGCTCGCCGTGGCCTGAAGTGTGCTGTTGTATAGAGACAGTGTCTGCGTTGCTTAGCAACCACTAAAATCCAAATCCCCAAGCAGCTCGCTTGCTCAGGGACACCTGCCTGTACACGAGCTATTTATTTAATTAAAAACCTGCTCCTGTACAAGCGCCTGGCTAGCAATCGATTAGAAGTGCATTAAGCAATCCATCTATATTTTATGTAATATGCATACTGCACTTAGTTTGATTGAGCCGGGGAACGACGGGGTCTCAGAGCAGCACACAGCCTGATTCCACTAGAAGAGAGGCTGAGCTGACAGGCATGTCTCCTTGCATTATGAACATGCAGTGGGCGTGCCATCTTCTGCATAAAAACACAGGCTTAGAATAATACTATACACTGGAAAAGGAATAAGCAAGGTGTGATAGAAACCTCCACCCTCCCAGCGTTTTCTAGCTCTGTAATTCTGTGTTAACAGTAATGGCAGCAGGAAGATTTATCACACATATCATTGATGAAACCAAGTGCCTTACTGAAAGGTGGTCATCATGCGCCCCCGTTCTCTGGGTCTGACAGTGTGCGGCCTCCCACAATTATTTCCTGACAGCAGTTAACCAGGACAACTACTGCACAGCTACATTTAAAAAATGCCATGATGTTTTAATTAAAGATAATTAGGTCCATATTCACAAACAATGAGCCGGTGTTGTGATTCTGCCCTCATGGGCAGCCTCTTACCTTCTCTCTGCCTGCCCTGTGGAGGCTGCAGTCCTTGGTCTTCCTTGCAGCTGAAGCCTCTCCTCAGTCTGCCCTCTGCGGCTTGAGAGCTGCCGACAACGCTGGGCCTGTTCCTGGGCCCCGCCCTGCTCTTCGGGGTTAGCAGCAGCATGGCCGCTGGCCTTGGTCCTGCACAACTTCCTGCTTCCTGTTCCTAAGGCGCGGGCCATGCCTCTTCACAAGATTTAAAGGGCCCACGGCCGGATATGCCCTGGGCCCCACCTGATGACTGTTTCCTGTGCCAGCCCTATTTAAGGGCTGCTTCTCCACTTCAGCCTTGCTTTGCATTGGAGTTACTTGCTCCTGGAAGTCTAATCTTCCAGCACTCCGTCAGGTCTTCGTTCTTCGTTGGAGCTCCATGTCTCGTCTGCTTCCTGAGTCTTCCTTGCTTCCTGTGGCTTCCTGATGTTCAATGTCTTCATGTCCTGATGTTCCTAGTCCAGGCTTCCTGATGTTTCACCTCCTGATGTTCTAGGCTTCCTGATGTTCCACTTCCTGATGTTTCCGAGGTTCCGCCCTCCTTCACTTATTTCGAGTCCTCTTGACCCTCCAGCTTCTCTGGTTCTCCAGGTGATACCTTGCTTCGTTATTGGAGTCTCGTCTCAGATGAATTCTCTTCCTGTGTTTCCTAGTCCTCTTGACCCTCCAGCTCCTGTGGTTCTCCAGATGACATCTGGACTCGTCATTGGAGTTTCGTCCCAGCTGGATTCCCTTCCTGCGCTTGTCCTGCTCTCTGCGTGGTCCGTGACCAGCCTCTTCAGGTTGTGTAGGGTGCACAGTGGGACAGGGTGGTCTGCGACCAGTCCCACAGGTGGACTGTGTAGGGCGCCCTGAGAGACAGTGCCAATGTCCAAACCTTCCCAGCTTCTTGCCTCATCCAAGAGTCTTCCAAGTTCCTCGTCTCGTCGAGAGTCTTCCAAGATCCTCATCCACTTCCATGTCTTGAGTCTTCTGTGTCACAAGGCCTCTGTCTGCCCTCATCCTCAGTCCGGACTGCTGCTTCTTGCTGATACCTAGCGGCAGGTTCAAAAGGGCAGGGAACGGTTGGAGGACTGTTCAACTACTAACATAGTGTTGTTGGCTTCCAGAAGCATGCAGGTCCAGCAGAGGGTCAGACTTAGTCTTCGCCCATGCTGGGACATGCCTCGCCAACCCTCGGTGCTGTCTTGGATTCATCTGGGATTGTGCCAAGGCCCAAGGGCACACAATCCCTCAAGTTGGGATCGCTCTCCTAGCGTTCCCTTCTGTAACAGCCGGATAAATGAGAAATTATGTCAAATGAAAATTTGAGCTCTTATCCAGCTAAATTTTTACAAAGTTTTACAAAAACGTTTTACAAAGTTGTATCCCTGCTCGTTGACTCTCTCTATCCTTGTTCCTAGTTCATTGTAATATCGTTGACTCTCTCTATCCTCGTTCATTGTAATTTCCTTTCTCAGTTAATTGTGAACCGACATGATGTGTCCTACGAATGCCGGTATATAAAAATTGTTAAATAAATAAATAAATAAAATAAATTCTAGCCGGATAATAAGTAAGCTGGCAAAGTTAGGGAACTTCTAGGGTATAACTGGAAGGAGTTGAGTTAGCTGGATTATGTATCCGGCTATCTTTGGTCTGCCCGTAGATCTGTCCTAAATCTAGCCGGATAAACTTACACTTCATGGATGTTGTATTATTTGTGTCGACCCTGCATATTTGTTGAGGAGGAGAGGAGCTGTTCAAGAGACTTGCTGTTCTCTCTAAAACAGAGGTGTGGGAGGATGGACTGTAAGAAGCAAAGGAAAGGTAGTGAGAAAAGAAAAGAAAGTAGTAGTTATGGAGGCGTGTCCCAGAAGGCGATGCAGCATGAACTGCGAGTTGGAAGCAAAGGAATAAATTTAAACAGCCTATGAGTACGCCACAACACAAGGGTTCACTACCACTACAGAGCTGAACATCTTGGGGGTTACTTTTTCCCAGGGCAATCTTTAAAGAGAAATTACGTGGTGTAAGGTCCACGGTGAAAAGTAGCAGAGAACAATGCCACAATCTGCATCTTTCCGCTAACATTCCCAGGCTAGACGAATCAGACCCACTTGTCTGATATGGAATTTGTGGTATGATTGTGAATGTTAATACTCTGAAGACGGTCAGGAAATATAAAAGGATCTGATAGTACACATTTTAATTTCATGCAGGGTTTACACTCTGTTTTGGAAATGAATGGGTATCTCTTGAGGGGGATTCACCTAAATGATATGTAAAAAATGTTCGAGCATAAAAAAATGCAAACACGGAAGTTCCAGTTGCAGCTGCCAAAGACACTTTGAAGCAGAATGTGGGAAGTGATGCCAGGATACAGAATGCTTTGACTCTTGGCACCTTTTATTCTATAAAATTTGTAATCAGTCTTTTAATGTCTTTGCTGAATTCATATTGTGTACTCATGCCTAATTAAATGCATAACGATTTCTACTAGGAATCAGGAGATCCTTAACATGAGAATAAGTATGAATCCCACAAACAGGTACTACAAAACGCCACCGCTAGATCCATCACAAACATCAAAAAATGCGACCACATCACCCCCACCCTCAAAGAACTACATTGGCTACCCATAAGCCAAAGAATCCAATATAAAACCCTAACCCTCATCCATAAAAAAATGATCAACAATAAGATGGACTGGTTAAACTCTGCCATACTCCCATACACCCCACATAGAAACCTCAGATCTACGGACTCGGGACTCCTCACCGTCCCCAACTCCAAAACAGCGCACCGCACCTCTACCCGAAAACGCGCCAAATCAGTAGCCGGCCCCACACTATGGAACTCCCTCCCACCCCTCCTCAGAAAGGAACCTTCCATTCAAATCTTCAAAAACACCTCAAAACCTGGCTCTTCCTAAAAGCCTTCCCGCCAGAAACTTAGCCCCCTTGCCCAGGCCCCTCACCCCTGCTTAGAAATGAATCTTCCCCAGTCCTCCGTCACCCACCCCTGTGGTTCCCCTTGTAAAGTAACTGTATATAGTTAATCCTCATTGCCACCCCATCCCTCTTTCTATCTTCTCCAACTCACATGTTTAATATTACTTCTCTAAGTTACTATGTAAATTAAACTTTCAAAGTTAATATGTAAATTTATCTTCCTAAATTATTATTTAAGTTACAATGTTACAATGTAAAATAAGCAGCTTCTGCCTTATTTCTGTTCAGTTACATGTAAACCGATGTGATATCTCGATCAAATGTCGGTATTAAAACAGCTTTGCCCACCAACAAATTGCATTGTCTTTCAACCTTAAGAAAATAAGAAATTGCCATGCTGGGTCAGACCAAGGGTCCATCAAGCCCAGCATCCTGTTTCCAACAGTGGCCAATCCAGGCCATAAGAACCTGGCAAGTACCCGAACACTAAGAAGATCCCATGCTACTGATGCAATTAATAAGAACATAAGAATATAAGAACATAAGAACTTGCCAAGCTGGGTCAGACCAAGGGTCCATCAAGCCCAGCATCCTGTTTCCAACAGAGGCCAAACCAGGCCACAAGAACCTGGCAAGTACCCAAACACTTGTGAACTTAAGCATGGGGGTGGTCTCATTATTAATTTTAAAGAATCTATTAACTTCTCAGTAGATTCTTCTCAGTTTCTTGAACTGCTTCTGCTTTTTGATACCCATACTTCTATCCTCTTTTGACATTGATCTGAGAAAATAAATTAATTAATTAATTCTAATTTTATTTAAAAATTACTTCTAACCCACACCCTCCAAAGTTCAGGCAGAGTACATCAAAACATATATAGTAGCAAAAATAAAATAGAAAACAAATACAAACTAACATAAATAATGACAAAAAATTAAAATAGAACCAAAACAGACTAAGACAATAAAGTAAGTAAAATGTAGTCCTATTCTGTCTGGGGAGAACTGAAGCTGAAAGTCATGTGTTGGGCTGATCAGGGAGCAGATCCTTAAAGGTGTCGTGGCAAGAAACATTTTCAGAACCTTGCTGAATTCTGTTGCACAGATGTGAGGGCAAGGAATCCCAAATTCCCTGGCAGAGTCGAGCCTGGCATGTGAAGGAGAATGACTTTCTAGAAACTGTTGAGAAGGGAGCAGCAAGGAGTCCACAGCTTTAATGTAAAATGTGTTCAGGATGAAGTAATGTTGTAGAGCTGGATATGGATGATAGACACTGTCTTATATTTAATACGCAACTAGATTGGGAGCCAGTGTAGATGGACTAGGATTAGGGTTATATGTTCATGGCTCTACCAGTAAGGAGGCGAGCGACTCAGTTCTGAATGATCTGCAGTGCATTGTGGCAAACCAGTGTATAAAGAATTGCAATAGTCAAGGGAAGAAAAGATAAAAGATTGGAGACTGTTTTAAAATTGCTTGGGTTTAGAAAGGGTTTGATATGGCAGCGCAGTTTTAGTTTTGCGAAGTATTGTAGAATGGTGGACCCCGATGTGTGATCCCATTACACCTAGCCTTACGGCATTTCACTGGCTGCTTTCACAGTGATGAATAAAATATAAAGTCTTGAACTTCTCAAAACATTATGCAATGATTCTAAATGCTGGACCAGTTCCATACTGAGCATTTACAGACTCTTCGCTCAGAGGGAAAATGTCTGCTTGAGATTCCCACTGTCGAAATGGCAAGGCTGAAATTATCAAAGGACTGAGCATTCTCCTTGGCCGATCTGATTCTTTGGAACTCTCTACCCGATGATCTAAGGACTATATGCAGTGCCAATAAGTTTAAAAAGGCATTAAAGACCTACCTATTCAAGCAAGCATACGGTTTAGATTGAGTGCCCCTTGACTTTTTTGCTCAGGCTTGTTTTAGATGTTGTATACCAATTGCAGGTTTATTTGTTTTTATGTTTTTGATTTGTTTTGTATTTTTATTATGAATTTTATATCGTAAGTCACCTTGAAATTCCTTTTGAAAGTGCGACAAACACATTTTAATAAACTGAAACTAAAACTGGAAATATGGAGTTTCATAGAAAGCAGTCTGTCAAGAGTGACTCCCAAGTTATGGACTTTCTTAGATATGAGGATGGGTTCGCTGTAAAAATAATCAGGAATTTCAAGGTTTAAACTGAGACCTAGGATGAGGGTTTCAGTTTTTTCACATTAAGTGCTAATCTTTTGTGTGTGTGCCAGGTTTTTATGTTAGAGAGACAAAGAGTAGTGAAGCAGCAGTAGAAGTCCATGATTATTTTAAGAGAAAAAGAAACTGAATGTCATCAGCCGATGCACAATAGATTAAGGGTGGATAGGAGATGGCAGAGAGGAGCAAGGTAGATGTTAAAGAGAGCAGCAGAATGGGAGGATTGATCTAGGATAGAGTGGGTGTCAAGAAAAGTAGTCAGTTACTTCTCAGGTTTGAGAACTATCTGAGGAGCCCATAGATGAATGTTTTAATAAGGGACAACCTATGGCTTGTTTAGTGTTGATGGAAAATTGCCAGAGGAGAATAGGTTAATGATTAGTGTGGTAGATTCGATGATTTCATGACGTGGTATTTTCAGTGGAGCAGTGGAGTATGGATTTAATGGGAAGGAAGAAGAATTTAATTTGTTTATGGTAAGGAATGTTTTGGATTGGGAAACATTCAAAACTGAACCAAAGAGTGATAGGGTTTTGGACAGATAGGGGAATATATGGTGGGAATGTGCGCATAGTATTCATTTTGTTGGAAAGGAATAGGATGTATGATTCACAGAAGTTTGGGGTACAATTAACAGACGAAAGAGCAGTGGATGATGGAGGAAGTTTGATGAGCCTGTCCACAATAGTGATTAGCTCTCTAGGGTAGAGATGTGAATCGTGTGATCGATCATCTTAACGATCGATTTCGGCTGGGAGGGGGAGGGAATCGGATCGTCGCCGTTTGGGTTTTTTAAATATCGTGCAAATCATGTAAATCGAAAACAGGCACACTAAAACATCCCTAAAACCCACCCCGACCCTTTAAAATAAATCCTCCACCCTCCTGAACCCCCCCAAAATGCCTTAAATTACCTGGGGTCCAGTGGGGGGGAGGGCTGGAAAACCGGCACACTAAAACAACCCTAAAACCCACCCCGACCCTTTAAAATAAATCCCCCACCCTCCCGAACCCCCCCAAAATGCCTTAAATTACCTGGGGTCCAGAGGAAGGGTCCCGGTGTGATCTTTCCCTCTCGGACCTCCGTGCGTTGTAGAAATGGCGCCGGCCGTACGGCAACATGATTCGACTGCAGGAGGTCGTTCCGGACCCCCGCTGGACTTTTGGCAAGTCTTGTGGGGGTCAGGAGACCCCCCCAAGCTGGCCAAAAGTCCCTGGGGGTCCAGCGGGGGTCCGGGAGCGATCTCCTGCCGCGAATCGTTTTTCCGTATGGAAAAACCAAAGGTAGCGCCGGCGCCATTTCTACAAGCACCGGAGGTCCGAGAGTAAAAGATCACACTGGGACCCTTCCTCTGGACCCCAGGTAATTTAAGGCATTTTGGGGGGGTTCGGGAGGGTGGGGGATTTATTTTAAAGGGTCGGGGTGGGTTTTAGGGTTGTTTTAGTGTGCCGGTTTTCCCGTCCTCCCCCTTCCCCTCCCCTTCCCCCGATTTACGATTTTTTGACGATAAATCGGGGGAATTGTTATTGTATCGCGGCTCTAACGATTTTTGACGATTTAAAATATATCGGACGATATTTTAAATCGTCAAAAAACGATTCACATCCCTACTCTAGGGTTGTGATGCAGGGGTTAAAGTATGTCTTGTTCTGTATTAAGCAAGTATATCCCTGTATGCTCTCATATTGGGAGAGGTGGGCTTTCGTCTCCATTTGGCTTTGGTTCTCCAGAGAGTTTATATCTGCAGACTTAAGGCATCCAGTCTTTTTGAGGCATGTATTAGTGTGTAGTCTTAGTGGGGCAAGAGCGTCTGCTGTGGATTGGATTGAATCATTCCAGTTTGTATATCAAGAGAGGTATTGGGAAAATTCAACATGACAGGCATCAATCTTTCTTCAAAATGTTCTTGATTAATCTGAGGGAATCTAAAAAATGTAGTGCTATTTGAGGAACAATTAGGAGATATGGTAGAGAAATAAGATCATGTTCTAACCAAGGGACCCTGTAAATGCTTAGGTCCATAAGGTTGAGTAAGAAAGTCAAGAGATTGAGAAACTGTAAATCTAAAGTATTTTCTGTTCTGTGAGTCTTAGGTGACTTCAGTTTCTATGTTGATTTGAATCCTCACTCTTATGCTTGTGAGGAATTTTTAGACAATATATTCGCCCTTGGATGGATGTAGTTGATTCATACCCCAACTCATTGCCACAGCACACACTTAATTTAAAATTTTGGAATCAGGAATGGCTATCAGCAGGGAACTGTGAGATTTCCTGTTTCAAGGTTCCCTGGTTTGATCATTTCTTGATAAATTCAATATTACCTGTTCTGCATATTTCTCAAACCACTCTTCCTTCATCTTGACCAAGGCCTAAAAGAGGTCATATTGACATTGAAGAGTTACATGTTTCCCTGCTTCAAGAATTGTCTGGAGCTCCCTGTTCAACCACATTTGATGCTGTCAATACTTGGCAGACTGTTTTAACTAATATTTTGAATACTATTGCTTGCATGGTTATTTATTTGAATTCCACTTTTCAGGCACTTCAAAGCAGATTACATGCTGGTATTTCCCTCTCCCCAGAGGGCTCACAATCTGCTTGTGCGTGGGGCAATGAAGGTGAAGTGACTTGCCCAAGGTCACAAGGAGCAGCAGTAAGATTTGAACCCTGGCTTCCCTGGTTCATCGTCCCACCACTCTAACCACTAGATGTTTTTCTCCACTCTCTTGGTTCTCCCCTGATGTTAAGTCTGCTAAATGTCTGTTATGCCATTCTGAGAGACGATGGCATAAGTCACAACACCCTGAACATCGGTCTTTATATGGTTCTTGGCTGAGTACAATTTTACTCATCTCATGTGCAATCTTTTATTAAGCATCCTAATGAACTGTTTAGAATGGATAAATAATTAACCAGAGAGAGTTCCATGGGTCATCAATGTCCTCCAATCAGTTGTGATGCTTTTGCAGATTTTGCAAAAGAAAATAGCGATTATTAGTGATAGGTTTACATCAAATGTTTCAATAGCATCCAATGAAGAAGTGAGTCAACTCATTTTTTCTCTGAATAATTCAGTGCGTCCTTCTAATGCATATCCTGCAGTGGTAATAGAAGCTCTAAGATTTGATATTAGTCCTTTTCTTTGTAATCTACCGAGGATGTTCTACCAGACAATTTTTGAAACATGCTTCAATGCGACCACCATTTAAAAAAATCTTCACTGGATCCTTCCAATCTGGCTCATTATTGCCAATTTCTTCCTTACCTTTTCTGACAAAACTGTTTGAGAACTCCATCTTGAGGTAACTGCAGTATTTCCCTCATGATAACTATGTACTGAATTGATTTCAGTTCAGATTTTCTCCATTTCATCTTGTTGCTTTGCAGTCTGGATGTTTTCTGTCACAGTTTTGATACAGGGGCCACTTATGTGCTGCTTTTTCGGGACATTTCATCTGCTTTTGGACCCCTAAGTTAACATCTCCATTTCTTGCTCAAATCTTGGTGTCTCCTTCTTGCACTTCAGTGTTTACTTCAATTTTAGTAGATCATTCCAACCTATTTCTGCTGCTAATTCCTCTTCCTCCAGTTTTTCCTTAAAGATGGGAGTTCTGCAGGGCTCTGACCTTTTGACCATGCTAGCTCCTCTTTGCTAGCAAAGTTGGATTTAGGGTATTGTCTGTATACAGATGATATTCAGTTTATCGTTCCTGTTTCTACCTTTCCCGAAACCTTTAAAAAGATTTCCACCTGTTTGTTTTCCATAGGTATTGACTTCACAATAATAAGCTCGCTCTGATGTTTGCTAAAACAGAGCTGATTAACCTCTGATGATGAATCCAATGTTTTCTGCTTTAAAGGGCATCAGCTGAACATTTCTAAACAGGTGCATAACCTCAGGGTTATTTTTGATCCATCTCTGTCACTACATCTTCAGGTTAAAAATGTGATAAAACAGTCATTTTTAAAACTGCATCTCCTTTGCAGACTTAGGCCTTTTTTAACAATCAAAGGCACTGATTTTTCCATCACTTGATTATTTTAATTCTGTTTATTTAGGCCTGCCAAACACCACTATTCTCACATTGCAAACTGTTCAAAATGTTACTGCCAGAGAGTTAAGTGGAGCCAAGTTGCGTGATCCTGGCCACTCGCCGATGGCTCCCAGTCCATATGTGTGTGTCAAATTTAAGATCTTACTTTTGGTTCATAAAACCTTAAGCTCTGATTTAAAGACTTTCTCATCCATTGCGTTCTGTAGAAAACGAATTAGCTTGTCTTGCCAAGACCCACGATGGCATTTTTTTCTATCTCTGGTCCATGCGTGCGGAATTCTCCTCCAGAATCTCTATGCTTCAAAGTTTGAAAACTTTCCACAAGTTATTTGCTCAAGCCTTTGAGCAGCAGGGTTGATGTTTTTTCCTAGGGATGTTGCAGTCTTGATAGTATTTCAGCTTTTCCTGAATCTTCCTAATTAGTCTACTGTTTAAGTTTAAAGGCACTTATTCAGAAGTGTCTTTTTGTCTTTTTATGACAAATATTTTTTAGATATTTTATTTAGATATTTTATTTTAGATAATTATTATTTTCATCTCATGTATTTTACTATTTTTAAATGAATTTTATTTTGAACTTACTTATTTTAATTTTATTGTTTTTCCTTTACTGTTTTTGTATTTTTCTTAATTGTACATGATCTAGATTGTCTATAGATTGCTGGTTTTGTTGCGATTCCGGGCCGCCCCCGGAATCGTCACTCACCGGCTCGCGGGCTGGCGCGGTCTCCGCGCTCCCCAGGGCTCCGGGGACACCGGAGACTGCAGGCCCGGCGTTTCTCCAGCTCGCCCGGGCCTGCAACTGCTTCTACTGCCGCTTCCCTGCCTCGTCGGTGCAGCCGGCGCCTCGCGGCACTAAGCCCCGCCCCCTAGACGCGCGCGCGCGTCTTTCTCTGTTTTTTAAAGGGGCCAGCGCGGGAAACCTTGGGGACGCCCCTGGATGACGTCAGACGCCCCCAGGGTATTTAGCCCTGCAGCCAGATCCCAAACGTCGCCTTGCAACGAGGTTCCCAGGGTTGTTCCTGTCTTCAGTTGCTGCGTTCTGCTTGGTGTTCTTCCTTGGCTCCTGACTCGGATCGGCTGACGTCTCTCCTTGGTTTCGGACCCCGGACTGGCATTGGTATCTTCTGGCTTCTGACCTCGGACCGGCTTACGTTGACCCTCTGGCTTCTGACCTCGGACCGGCTTACGTTGACCTTCTGGCTTCTGACCTCGGACCGGCTTACGTTGACCTTCTGGCTTCTGACCTCGGACCGGCTTACGTTGACCCTCTGGCTTCTGACCTCGGACTGGCTGACGGCGATCCATTGGTTCCTGACTCTGGTTCGGCGAGCAACGACCCTTCGGCTCTCGACCTTGGATTACAGCTGACCAGGCCCCTGCGGGCCCTCCTAAGTCCCAGCGGCCGGGTTCCTACGGGCTCCTCCTGGGGGGACTCCGGCTTCCAGGGTGAATCTCCTAAGTCCCAGCGGCTGAACTCCTACGAGCTCCTCTCGGGGGAGGATCGGCTTCCAGGGCGAAGGTTTCCTCCTCACCGAGCCAGCGCCACCATCACCTCCATCCTCGCCGGAGCCCTTGGTCGCATAGGGCCTCCAGAGTCCCGTCTACGACCGGCCATCAGTCTGTCCCTGCCGCCTCCCGGTCGGGGTCGCTGCTTCTACCACCTACAGCAGCTCTTCCTAAGGCTCCGATCGGCCCAAGGGTCCACGAATCCAACAGGTTTATAAAATAAATAAATAAAAACATAAATAAATAAATTCAGTTGTCTCTGTTATTTCAAGACTTCAATAGTGGATATTTCATGTTTTATTTATGTTTATGATTTGTATTAATGTTCTTATGTTACCCACATAGATCTGTGGATATTGTGGGCTATAAGTATTTTAAATAATAAATAGAATTTATTATTTATTTATTTATTTGCATGTTATATCCCGCCACATCCTATACAGTAATGCAGGGCGGGTTACAGAGTACAAGATAAATATAAAATAATACCTACAAATCAATCATTAAAAACACTCTGACAAAACAGCGTTTCCAGCTGTTTTATAAAAATCTTTACATCTTCCTCTTTCCACAAAACCTCTGCTTGTGCATTCTACATCACTGCTGCTGAAAAGGTCAAAGCTCTTTTCCTAGTGATCTGCAGATGATATCCCTGATTATCAGGTAATCCCAACAGTCCTGTACCTTGCATTCTCAAGGATCTCCTTGGCTTATAGTGTGGTAACTTATTAATAACGTTGCATTTATTTTCTATTCATTGCAATTTGTGCAATAGTGCCATCATTTTAAATTTGGACCACTGGAGAGCCAGTATAGTTCCTTGAGCACTGGAGTCATATGCTCATACCTACTTGTCCTATTTATTACCCCAGCAGCAGCAGCAGCATTTTGCACCATCTGGAAAATTCATGATGCCTTCTCAGGTAGGCCCATGAATAAGTCATTGCATTAATCAACATGGCTCAGCACTAAGGTCTGTACCACTGATTGAAACAGGTACCATCTGAATCTGGCAGAATGCCACTCTGGCTACATTCCTTACATGATTCACCATGGTTAATTTAGACTCTAACAATATGCCCAGGCTACGAATTTCAGTAAAAATGGGAAACTGCATTGCCTCAAATTTTATACTTAAACCATTAAGTGGGGGTTTTCTTCCTACCCATAGAAATGTAGTTTTGGCCATTTTCAAAGAGAAACATCACATAGCTAACCATAAACAAATGCTGCACAGGGAATGATACAGGATAGTGAGTGAAAAACTATCCCTTATCACTAGGGAATAAAAGCTGAATGTCATCAGCGTAAATATAGTATGGCACACCTAGTTGCTTTAACAAACTCCCAATAGGAGCTAGGTTCAAATGAAACAATATTGACAAAAGGGAGGAACCCTGAGGAACTCCCAATTGCAGTGATCGCCAACCAGAGAACGTGCAATCCAACTGAACACTTTGCTTACATCCCTTCAAGAAGGCCTCAAACCATTGTACAACCACTCCTCCCATCCCAAATTGATGCAGTTGGTTTAGCATTCAGTTATGACTTACAGAGTCAAATGCCACAGCCAGGTTTAACGACGTATTTGCCTGAAGTAACTCACAAAAATTGGGAAGTAAAGCACTTTTTATAATTCATAGTATTGAAAAATATTTTTTAAAAGTCTTAAAAATGGACCTATGATTATATCTGTATCCCTGTGATTTATCAACGGAGCATAAGTCATGTTCTAAAAGATATGAGCTAAGGGGTTATATGATGGCCCCATAAAATTATTCAAAACATTTTTTATATGAATTGATAAAGTTTGGCAAATATGTCTTTATTCATATACTTGTTATAGTATCATGTTGCCTCATAAGGCGTGGTTATTGCAATACAGTCAGGTTTAACTGCATTAATAGATCCGATCCTCCATTTTCCATTCGGCAATACAGATCATCTAATTGGAAAACCATTAAGAGTTCAGTGTTATCCCCTTTTCGAAAGCCAAACTGCCGATCTTCTAGCAAACTTTCCATGTCCACATATTCATTCAGTTGTTGCAGTACACTCTTTTCGAGTATTTTTGCCAAAATGGGAAGACTGCAGACTGGAAGTAAATTTGCTAACACATCTAAACATATCTCTTCATTTTTACGAACTGGTCTAACTGTGGCTAGTTTCAAAGTTCTCAGGAATGATACCAGTACTCAATTATATGTTTACCAGATTCTTTATTATACTGAAAGTGACCTCTCTCATACCAAAAGCAGCATGGATCTAGTTTAGAATATGTGGAACACAAACTATTAGCAATCCCCTCGATCTCTTGTATTGTCACTGGAGAGAATTAAGTCCACTTTGGTTGTATATAATGGCCAGTGGATGAGATGCCCATAATGGGCATTGTTAAAAATAGCTGACACTGAGTATCATTTTTCTTGTCCTCAAAATATACTGCTGTCTTGTCACAGTTGAAATATAAACTTACGTCTTCCTGTGGTTTGGCTAGTAAAGTCTTCACTATGGAAAACAACTCAGGGGGTTGATTAAGAGATTTTTCAAGCTTATTTGTATAATATTTTTTTTGTGCTAGATGATAACTCACATGGTACTTCCATATGCTCTCTTTGTATTGTTCAGTGTTTAAGTCACTCTTATCCTTCTTCCATTTTCATTCCATCTATCTCAGGATCCTCCCAGTTAAGAGTAATTCCCTAATATACCATTGTGCTCTTTTAATTCTTTCTCTTATTCTAACTTCCATCCTGGGTGCTACCACATATTGCCTCAGATAAGTTATTCCAACTATTCACTGACTCCTCAATGGAGTCATTATTCCATTGTGTGTTTGCATTTCTAATCTTTTATAGACGATATATAATTAAAAATACATGTGATATAAATATGGTAAAGGGGTTATTACTTGGGTTAGTTTTAGTAAATTTCCTTAGATGGGCAGGTAGTATGAGTGTGAAGTATGAGTGATGAGTGTGTGTAGAATATTTTAGGGGGATGATTAATGAACATTGGTATTAGGATGTTCATTACTGTGTATATAACGTGTCCTTAACGAGATGTTTTAATACATTGCAAAAAGTAATGTTTCAGTAGTATTGAACAATTACATTTCCCATATTTTAATTATGATGTATTATTGAGTATAGGGGATAGGAAAGACTCTCTGTTGTGATTACCATAAACCTGTTTTGAGAGTTGTATATATGTAGGTGGGTGTAATTATAGGGTTGGATATAGGCATATAGAATGGATGACCTATATAGTTTCTCGGATCAGGCAGCTTCTGATATTCTATCTGGGCTTCGACTTCTGGATAATTCAGCAAGTGGTAATGAGGAGGGAGATTGGAATGAATTGATGAAAAATAAGAAGTTAACTTGGATGGAGCCCTAGGGGATTGAGAATGATGAAAGAACCATCATTATTTGCGAATGATGAGGAATTTGTAATGCGATGGAACACAGTTCTTAATAAATGTTCATATGACCTAATGTTGTTAATTATTTCCAAAGTCAAAACACAGAATGAGGACATTAAGGGGAAGTAAGAAAAGGATTCTGGAGGTTTACAGCAGATGCTGTGGAAGGAAGTGTTTGAGGCCCAGACAGGAGAATATCAGAAGCAATTTGATACTTTCAGAATGGAAACAAAGAAAATGAAACTGACCAAATTTCATAGAGATGAGAAGGACTACATGATTGGATATGTCAAAGAATCGGAGGGTAGGAATAAAGCTAAAGGGGATTTTTCATTGTCTGATGATGACAAACATATGTTTAGTAGAAAGGATTCAGCTAGGAACCTGAGTACGTGAATGAGAATGATGAAGGGAACTGGGGGAGAGGAGAGGAATTCTTTTTTGTCCAATCGAGGGAGAAGTTTAAGGGGAGATACAATCATCGCATCAAACGCACAACTTTCAACGGGAAATAAGATGAGATATGCTCAGAAGAATAGGATGAGGAGTAATGAACAGGATAATCTAGTGGTGAATTTGTCATCTAAAGAATTGTCCAACATTACTTTGACTGCCTTGAATAAACTTTGGTCAGTCTTATGACTCCACAATCATTAAAATATTTAACTTATGTTGGGAAATTAGATATTTATCTTTCCTTCACACTGATTGAGTGTTGATGTAGCCAACAAATATATTACAATCATCTCTCCTCCTACAACCAATGAAACTATCTGCAAAGGGCATCTATTTGCATAAGTGCCACCCTCCTCCACCCTCCTCTATTTGCATAAGTGCCACCCTCCTCAACCGCCTCTCGGATATAGGAATAACAGGTGCCGCTCACACATGGTTCAAAACATTCCTCTGTAACAGAGGATACAAAGTCAAAATCAATAATAAAGAATCCCCCCGCTACAATTCCTCTATAGGAGTTCCTCAAGGTTCCTCACTATCCCCGACACTATTCAACATTTACCTTCTTCCTCTATGTCAATTGTTAACCAACCTGCAACTAAAGCATTACTTATACGCGGACGACGTGCAAATTCTGATACCCGTCAAAGAATCTATCACAAAAACACTCAAATTCTGGGATAACTGCCTCCAAGAGATCAACGGACTCCTCGCAAACTTAAACCTGATTCTAAACTCGGCTAAAACAGAACTCCTCCTCATCACCCCAGACAACAGCAACCCCCCACAAATTGCTCTAACTAACACCATGGTAACACAAGCAAGGGACCTAGGGGTAATAATAGACAAACACTTGAAGCTAAAAACATTCATTAACAATACAACCAAGAACTGCTTTTACAAGCTGCAAGTAATCAAAAGAATGAAACCACTCCTACACTTTCAGGACTTCAGAATAGGGATGTGAATCGTGTCCTCGATCGTCTTAACGATCGATTTCGGCTGGGAGGGGGAGGGAATCGTATTGTTGCCATTTGGGGGGGGGTAAAATATCGTGAAAAATCGTTAAAAATCGAAAAATCAAAAAATCGAAAAACCGGCACATTAAAACCCCCTAAAACCCACCCCCGACCCTTTAAATTAAATCCCCCACCCTCCCGAACCCCCCCCCCAATAACTTAAATAACCTGCGGGTCCAGCGGCGGTCCGGAACGGCAGCGGTCCGGAACGGGCTCCTGCTCCTGAATCTTGTCGTCTTCAGCCGGCGCCATTTTCCAAAATGGCACCGAAAAATGGCGGCGGCCATAGACGAAAAAGATTGGACGGCAGGAGGTCCTTCCGGACCCCCGCTGGACTTTTGGCAAGTCTCGTGGGGGTCAGGAGGCCCCCCACAAGCTGGCCAAAAGTTCCTGGAGGTCCAGCGGGGGTCACGGAGCGATTTCCCGCCGCGAATCGTTTTCGTACGGAAAATAGCGCCGGCAGGAGATCGACTGCAGGAGGTCGTTCAGCGAGGGTTCCGGCGCCTCGCTGAACGACCTCCTGCAGTCGATCTCCTGCTGGCGCCATTTTCCGTACGAAAACGATTCGCGGCGGGAAATCGCTCCCTGACCCCCGCTGGACCTCCAGGAACTTTTGGCCAGCTTGTGGGGGGCCTCCTGACCCCCACGAGACTTGCCAAAAGTCCAGCGGGGGTCCGGAAGGACCTCCTGCCGTCCAATCTTTTTCGTCTATGGCCGCCGCCATTTTTCGGCGCCATTTTGGAAAATGGCGCCGGCTGAAGACGACAAGATTCAGGAGCAGGAGCCCGTTCCGGACCGCTGCCGTTCCGGACCGCCGCTGGACCCGCAGGTTATTTAAGTTATTTGGGGGGGGGGTTCGGGAGGGTGGGGGATTTAATTTAAAGGGTCGGGGGTGGGTTTTAGGGGGTTTTAGTGTGCCGGCTCACGATTCTAACGATTTATAACGATAAATCGTTAGAATCTGTATTGTATTGTGTTCCATAACGGTTTAAGACGATATTAAAATTATCGGACGATAATTTTAATCGTCCTAAAACGATTCACATCCCTACTTCAGAACAGTCCTATAATCCGTAATATTCTCCAAGATAGACTATTGCAACTCTATCTTGCTAGGTCTCCCATCTTCTTACATCAAACCACTTCAGATACTTCAGAATTCGGCTGCCAGAATCCTAACTAATACCAGAAGAAGAGACCACATCTCTCCCATTCTAATAAATCTACACTGGCTGCCAATACACTACAGAATCCTCTACAAGTCCTTCACCATCATCCATAAATCAATCCACTCCCAAGCCCCGCTCAACCTCCAAATCCCCCTCAGACTACACACATCATCCAGACCCATCAGAGAAGTCTACAAAGGTTCACTGACTGTTCCACCATCTAAATCCACACACCATATTGCTCTCAGAGACCGGGCCATCTCTACAGCGGGCCCCGCTCTTTGGAATACCCTACCACCGGATCTTAGACTTGAACCTTGCCTATTAACCTTTAGAAAAAGGCTCAAGACTTGGCTATTTAAACAAGCCTTTCCCGAGTCTAATAGCCAGGGGGAGATCCTACGGCAGGGAGAGAACCTACGGTAATACCCATGGAGAGACCTTACTGCACAACTGAGAGACACTTCTGCACAATGTAAATAATTCCCATTAAGGGACATTACGGCACAATGTAAATAAGCTACCTCTGTAAAGATTATATAATTCTTGTCTTTCCCTGTCTCTTTCCTTCCCAGTTTCAACAACCTTGTTATATTGTAACTTTTTACTTCCTCGACACTGGTTAAAAGAAAGTTATTGCACCCCTTGTTATATGTAAACCGGCATGATATGATTGTATCATGAATGCCGGTATAGAAAAGCTTTAAATAAAATAAATAAATAAATAAATAAGTGAACAGTCTTTTCCCACAAATTTATTTTTCTTATAGCTGGAAGGCCCGCATTGCAGCCATCATTAAGAATCACAGGGATTAAACTGGTCATCATGATAGACAAAGCCACTGCATGATTAGAAGTTCACTCTAGCACCCTATGTTTATCCTGCTACCATTATAAGTAAGCATATGTTTAATATTAGCTAACAAGACTCTTATTATCAAACAGACAACAAATAATTGACCCTTCGCTTAATAAACTAGCATAGCATACTAAATCATAACAACAAAGATATTAAAATCAATCTGTTCAAGCCTCCAGTATTACAGTCTTATCTATCCGTGCATTCATATGTCCACAAAGGCGTGACCGAGGCGCGCTTCACCTCAGGAAACTTAATGTGAGCCGTTCCTGACATCTTCGGGGCAAAAAAAGATGATCAATTTGAGCTGCGCTGTCACAGGCTTCTCCCTTGCGCCGCCGCTAAGGTTATTTTGGGTCTATCTCAGGCAGGCTTGAATTCTTCCACTGTTTTGGCTCCACTAGAAGTTTTTTCCTGGTATCCTCCAAGCTGCTCAATGAACAATCTATTTTCTCACATTTCTTTTAAGCTTCCTCATACGAGGATCCCTTGGACTGGAATGTTTTTCTTGTGCTTTCGTGAAGTCTGCCTGCTTCGTAGCTCTCCTTTTCCTTCTCTAACACATCGTTCCCTCTTTCAGTCACCCATGCCTGCAGAAAAAGGCCTGACCCATCCCGAGGGGTGGGATCCTCACAGGCAGGATGGGTGGCAGAGCTCTGATGTCAGTAGGAGGCATTTTAGCGCTGTCCCTTTGCCAGTGTGGGTAACTTTCTTCCAGCCTTGCAGATCAGGTCTTTCTGGAGGGATGAAGGGGGCCCTGCTATGGTGAGTCGGGGTTGTCTCTTGTGTGTGTGCGGGGGGGGACTCCTGCTATGCGAGGAGGTGGGGGCGATTGGGGGGTAACTGTCTGTCTACTGGGTTTGGTGAGAGAAGCAGCTCAAAGTGAAATAGTGAAAGAGGCTGATTATTATGTAATTTCCCATGGGTCTGGTAAAGCCGTATTTGCATATGATGCTCTCTTGTTTATTTGTGGGTGAGCACTAATTGTAACGCTAACGTACACCGGCAAACCGATGTAGTGAGGCTCAATACAATGTGAGATCCCTTAACGTGGCCAAAGATTGGCTACCAATGTTATGCCTTTCAAATCTGATAGATATTCAGCGGTACTTATCCGGCAGATGAGTAAACTGACTGCACTTCCCTATTACATAGGCCCCAAAATGCGTGACATTATCATATAAGCATTCCATTAAACCATAATTTCAAAATGGACACATTAAATCAGTCAAAGATGAGAGGGAGAGAATTTGTTAAGACTGTGTTTTTAATTGTGAATTGTTTGTTGCAGCTCTTCAGCCTGCATGAGGCTGCATTCTCCCACACATGGTCTTTTCTTCATGTAAGACTCACTCATTTCTGATGAATGAGATGGACGATAATGAAATGCCCCAGCTGGGGCAGTAGAGACAGCACTAATAACAGCAATGGGTGTACAAAACAATTATTCCGACCTTTCTAAATAGATTAAGGGGTGAAGGAAGCTCTGAGTCTTCCTGTCTCATCTAAGTTATGTTTTTCCAGTTTTTTCTTATGTAAAATAGCAACATTTTGAGGTCGGTGGGAGATGCATTGGCGCGTAAATGCACTTCTACTATGTAAGTCAGGGAATTTTAAAAGGGGCGCGCGTCTACGCCATTACTAGGTTCACCAGTTCGTCCACCAGTTTGCCCAGTTAAGAGCTAGGTCTTCCAAAACCCTGGTTTAACAGGCTGCATACCCCCAGTTACCCTACACCCTTTAAACCCCTCCGAAAGAGCTGATTTGTTTGAACTTACACCTCATCCGTAGCAGAAGTCAATGTACGTAGCAGTGGACATGGGCACGCGTCCAGGATAAGACCCACTCACACCGTGCCCACTCCCCCGCCCCTTTCTGAGACTCTGTGAGATGTGGGCGCAGCCTTTGATGTGCACGCATCTCTGAGTTTTGAAAATAGGATGGGTGTGTGTAAGACCGATTTGTGCATGCATCACCTAACTGATGCATGCATGCATCTCCTAATTGATGCATGCATGCACCAGGCTTTCAAAACTTACCTTTAAATATTACCTATAATGGCTCCAGGAAATGCTTGTGAAAAAAATGTATGTTTTTAAGGTTCTTGCAAAAGGTCTTTCTCATCTATATATGGTTAATCGCAAGTGTGCCGGAAGCCACAACAGAAAATGCCCTTTCCCTGGTTTCATCAAGACAGGATTGACCGTACTGAATAGACATCAGGAAGGCCACTGACTTGAGTGGAACATGCATGCAGGATTGATTATACATAACATGGCATGAATCCATGGTAATGCTACAGAAAAGTTTGTGGGTCAACATGGCCATTTTATATTTGATACGCTTTTGGACAGGCAACCAATGGCAATTGTACAAAATCAGCAGCATGTGATTTCTCGTTTTACACCTGTCAGAGCGTGAGCTGCTGCATTCTCAACATTTGGAAGAGAATGTTGTTAAAGCATAAAAGCCAGGGGCAAGGGCCATGAATAAGGAAGCAGTTGAATAAATTAGTTTTGGTCATCGCATGGTTGACTTGTTGCTGGCATTTTGGTGTGTTTGTGATCAAATACTGTACATGTTTCAGTTTAAAAACCAAATTAAAATATGAGAATGTGTTTAGTTCATATTACTAAAGAACCATGTAGAATGATTTACAAAACTGCATCCTAGACTGGGGCAATTAAAATGAAAGTATTATTAAGCACGCAAATTAATTTTCAGAAACTGAATTGAGCCAAAACTCAAACTTACCCCCTCCCGGCTCTCGAGTGCATTATTCAGGTACCTGATACCCCCCCTCCCTGCTCTCGAGTGCATTATTCAGGTACCTGATACCCCTTACCCCTCCCTGGCTCTCGAGTGCATTATTCAGGTACCTGATACCCCTTACCCCTCCCGGCTCTCGAGTGCATTATTCAGGTACCTGATACCCCTTACCCCTCCCTGGCTCTCGAGTGCATTATTCAGGTACCTGATACCCCTTACCCCTCCCGGCTCTCGAGTGCATTATTCAGGTACCTGATACCCCTTACCCCTCCCGGCTCTCGAGTGCATTATTCAGGTACCTGATACCCCTTACCCCTCCCGGCTCTCGAGTGCATTATTCAGGTACCTGATACCCCTTACCCCTCCCGGCTCTCGAGTGCATTATTCAGGTACCTGATACCCCTTACCCCTCCCGGCTCTCGAGTGCATTATTCAGGTACCTGATACCCCTTACCCCTCCCGGCTCTCGAGTGCATTATTCAGGTACCTGATACCCCTTACCCCTCCCTGCTCTCGAGTGCATTATTCAGGTACCTGATACCCCTTACCCCTCCCGGCTCTCGAGTGCATTATTCAGGTACCTGATACCCCTTACCCCTCCCGGCTCTCGAGTGCATTATTCAGGTACCTGATACCCCTTACCCCTCCCGGCTCTCGAGTGCATTATTCAGGTACCTGATACC